>NC_082656.1:12857803-13160833 GCF_028023285.1 Balaenoptera ricei | reverse complement strand
TCTTTCTGTCTATAACTTATGATATAAATCAAGGATCTTTTCATGCCTTGGCAAATTGTCATACTACTTTCTAAGTTTGAATCCACTTCCAGCATTTTATCCTTCCCACTTTCAATGTGATGAAATATCTCTGCGAATTCCATGAATGAGAAGTTTTTCACTGGCAATCCTTTCTCTGAGATATCTTCATCCTTTCTGTCATGACCACTTTTCTCATTTATATTGTTAAGGCTGCCTTCACTAAGTTCCTCTGATTGCACATTGGAGTCTCTTAAATAGAGGTGATGTCATATTTCCATGGTTAGCTATTTCTTCTTTAACCCCATTTACATTTGATTAAAATTTCACTTCTAGTATTATAACTTGTTTTTTTTTTCTTTTCTGTGCTTGATTTTTGATGGCCAATTCCCTCTTTCAATTATCCATTTTGGTAAAATGTTACATAGCTTTATCACTGGGAGAGAAAGAGACAACACAACTCTACTTTTGTCATCTGTGTGCGAACTAACAGATGTGCCATGACCAATTACCTATAGACTCTGAAAAAAGTGATATAACTGGTCACTGATCATAATGTGCATCTGTTATTTGCATAGTGATTTGTGCATTGAAGAGCTAGCAGCAAAGTCTGTGCTTTATGCAATTGCTAACAGTTAATATATCTTGATAACTGAAATTTGAACTATGCTATTGGAGCACTGGTAGTTTTAAACTGAACTGCAGTAACTGAAATTCATGCATATCAGAACCATGCAAAGCAAGGACTGCAAATCCATTTTAACATGCCCACCTCTCTGAGCCTTTTGACTCATCCTTCAGTTCTCTGCCATGGCAGTTTCAGCATCCCCACCATCCAAGCAGAATATTTTAATTGACTCCTGGTGTCCTTGCCAGGATATTAAGTCCTGAGTCATGTAAGAATACTCATATCAGTAAACTCTCCTTTATCCAGCCTTATTTTGTAACTTCTGGTACAGCACTCTACAGATTTATTTCTAGGCACATTTTCCTGATTCCTGAAAATATATTTTAGCCAGGTCCTGCAACTCATCTGGTGAATAATCCCTTTCCTCACAAATCAGAGATAGTACTTCCCCTGTGAGGCTATGCTGAGGTTGACCCCAGTTATTGGCCTTGCTACCGCAGGGGCAGCTGGAGCAAATCTTGAGGTAAGATACTTGCAAGCATATTATCTTGTAAAACATCTGCCTCAGGTAAGGACTCTGCATGATGTCCAGGCAAAGCAGGATTGAGAGTGGTAAAAGGAGTTAGCAACTTCTGCAGGCCCAGGAGTTTAAGGAAGTCTTGGAGAAATTCAGTAGGACACCTATGTAAGTCCAAGAGTTCATGGAGCTCTTGGAGGAGTTCAAGATTCTCAAGTCAATCCATTCTAGATATCAGGGTCCCACTCTTTTCAGATCCCTAATTTTAGAAAGAAACTTGCCAGAGCTGTTATTCAGCCTTCTTTGTAATTCTACTACTCTCACAGGCAGATAACTGGGCCTAATTCTCAACACAATCTGTCCTCTAGCTTTAGAAGGTTAGAGCTTCCTTAAATACTCCCAAAGAGATTTTCTGGCTTTCACACAATTCCCATGGTTCATGACTGGCTAGTTTGAGTGTGTGGTTTTCTTTCTTTCTTCATATGACATGCCAATGTCATTTAACAGCAATTGATCAAATCCATAGTCCTGATAATCACCAATGTCACCATCTCTCAAATTCCAGAGATATTGCATAAGACAGTGCATGCCCTTCCACCTCATCCCATCCCAATTCATCACAATAAGAATCTTAGTGATTATAAAGCTACAATACGCCAGAGCTTATCACCACCCCACTTATCACTAGCAATGGGGTCTTTGCTGCAACCTGGGTGTCAAGTGATTCTGTTCTAGAATCCATCTTGAAGATCTGCTTTCTAGAACAACTTCCTGTCTCACTTGCCTTAGTTAAGGATTCCCACCCCCCACAAGCAGACCCAGAGAAAACACTTAAATGAAAATATTCATTTGCAGTTGCAATAAACTACGGAGGGAAGGAGGATATGAGATAGGAAAGAGAAGACACTCAATAAAGAGTACATTATCAAACTAAATATCTCAGTGGGTAACTGGAATTTAATCCCTTAGTGTGATATCTGGGAAATATAGATACAAATTATCCTACCTGAGGGCCAAAAAAACCCGGAATATTTAAATACCAATTTCTCTCAGTCATTGGTTGTGAACAGCTCCCAAGAGTTGTTAATTCTTCAGCATGTCCAACCTGCCATGCTCATGAAGAAAAAAGCTTTCTACAGCATGGAGAACCTCATGCAATACTAGTAGCTGAAGTCAGCCAGAAAAGACAGTCCTGGAAAGGCCTCAGGAATCTGGGTAGGGGAGCACAGCACCTGCTATACCAATCATCCCTGATCCTCAGGAAAAAAAAAAAAACTGTATATCTTGAACCTTGGTGCTGAGTGGAGCTGAAAAATAGTCTCCTGGTGAATCTGGATCAAGAGAATTCTCTGGGTTCCCAGATCACCAAAGAAGGAGAAGCATTAGGCTGGTGTTAAGGCCTGAATTGTGTCCCCCCAAAATTATATGTTGAAGCCCTAACCTCCAGTCCGTCAGAATGTGACTGTATTTGGAAGTCGGGCCTTTAAAGAGGTGATTAAGTTAGAATAAGGCCATTAGGGTGAGCTCTAATCCAATCTGACTGGTGTCCTTATAAGAAGAGGAAATTTGGACACACAGAGAGACACCAGGGGTGTGGACACACAGAGGAAAGACAATGTGAGTACATACCATGAAGGTAGCCATCTGAAAGCCAAGGAGCCTTGAAAGAAACCAAACCTGCCAATACCTTGATCTTGGAATTCTAGCCTCCAAGACTATGAGAAAAATACATTTTTATTATTTAAGGCACTCAATTTGTGGTACTTTGTTTTGGCAGCTCTAGCAAACTAATATAGCTGGTATGGCTCAGTGATCCAGGAACATAATCCCCATGAGAGCAGAGCTACAGGAAAAGGATCCTTCCACCAGATCAATCTATCCTGATCAAGCAATTCCTCCACAAGTGCATTGCAGAACTTCTCCTGATGCTCCCTGGCTTGCCAGAATCTCAGGATCAACAGAACTTGTGAGTTTTACTATGCCTTCTTTTGATAACCCAAAAGTCCATCTTCAGGAATGGAATCCAGTAGAAATGACACCACAGATAATCAGTCATTTAACTATGCTTGATTCACTGCTCCTACCAGAACAGGACACAGCTGGCCCAGACTCTGGACCTCCACTGCATTCTTCAGTCAGAGGTCAGATGCTGCAGAGGATGTCAGGGGACAATGTCTGAGAAGAGAACCTCCTGTCCCTCTTTTTCCCCTAGAAAGCTAGTATGGACATTCCCAAGAACTGTCTCCACCAAGTGATTTTCCTACCCCAGCGCACCCTCAAATGGCAACGATAAAGGTCTCTCCACCAAGCACTGGATTTTGTCTTCTGTCCTGCAACCTGAAAACAGAAGTGTGTCACTTTCAGAGTTGACCCAGCCTTCCAATAAGCAGACTTCTGAAGATTCCAGGACCACAGGAATACATTCTTTTGAGTTTCATCTAAAGTATTTTTTTTCTTTTAATTTTATCACCATTCATTAAGTGAATATAAAATGGCCCAAATGGAAATTTGATAGAATTATAATTCTTAAGATAGTGATTATTGTAATGTAAATCTTTTGTCACTTCCATTTTATTTAATTATAAATAGTGTAACTACAGTAAATTTGCTGTTTTTAACAAGTCCAATAAAACACAGCAGGAATTTTTTGCCCTTCTAAAATAATTTTTATTTTTTAATCTTTTCATTCTACTCCTCTTAGTTAAGTGTCTATATAATAGCTCAAATATAAACTTGATAGATTTACAATTCTCAACATAGTGCTTTAAAAATATACATTGTGTAAATGTAAATCTTATTAATAAATTGCTTCCATTTTATGAGTTTAATTGAAATCTAATTTCAAACATCTATCTTTAAGGCTTAGATAATGTTAATTTAGTATTTTGTTATTGCTATTTAACAAGTCTTTCTTATTAATCCAGAAACAAATCTTCTAGTTTCAGTGCTATAGTCAGGTAATTATACAGATGTTCAAATAGAAGCTCACTAGAGTAATAATTCTTGGGATATTGTTTTATAACAATAAAAGTTGTACGTGTTGCTTATTTAAGAATGAAATTTGTGAGTCAACTGCTTCATTCTCTTCTATTTCTAGATAATGGAAGTATGGTATTTTGGCGTTGGTGTTTGAATTAGTTTCCTGCAGCTGCAGTTACAAATTACCACTGTGAAAGGAAAATCAAAATGGAGTCAGTATTACTAAGAGAGTTCTCTAAAATGGAGCTGGGAAACGACTGAGGAAGTGTGACTTAGGAATTCCTAAGAACCGCCCACCCCGCTCCCCACCACCAAATAAACTCTTTTCTTATTTGGAGCCTTCTGCGTTTCTTGGTTGAGACTCCATACTAGTAGCTTAAAATGACAGATTTATTCTCTCACAGTTCTGGAGGCCAGAGTTCAAATCAAAATGTCATCAGAGTTGCACTCCCTCTAGAGACCCTAGGGGAGAATCTTTCCTTGCCTTTTCCACCTTCTGGTGGCGCCCAGCATCCCTTGGCTTTCTTGGCTTGTGGCCACAGTACTCCATTCTCCACCCCCATCTTCACTTTGCCTTCTCCCCTGTGTACACCTTCCCCTCTGGATGTCTATCTTATAAAGATTCCTTTCATTTGATTTAAAGCCCACAAAGGTAGTCCAGGATGATCACCTCATCTCAAGATCCTTAGATTAATTACACTTGCAAAGCCCCTTTTTTCAAAAAAGGTGACATTCACAGGTTCCAGGACTTAGACCATGGACAAACCCTTTGGTGAGGGGCAGGGCACCATTTAACCCACTACAGTATTTTACAAGTTGCCCATAACATAAAGTGTAATGAGAGTTTTACTTGAGTAGTCTAGCAAGAAGAGACTTTTGAAACTCGAAGTCAATTTCTGTACACCAAGGGCTATATTTACTCTGGTTGGTAGACTAATATGTTTACCTAAAAGATAGTAATTATTCTTTTTGAAAAAAACTGATTAGACTAATATTTATAAAATGAAAAGATAGTAGAATCTGGAGTCAAAGTATATTTATTTTTTAAAATGTGTGCCCATGTTAAGGACTGAAAAGATACACAACTAAAATGTAAACAGTGGTGATGGGAGGAGAATGGGAAGTGGAGGGTAGGGGTATAAAGGGGGAATTTCGTATTCTTTCTCTGTATGTACTTGCATTAAAATGCACACACTAGTGCACATATCTGGCATCCAGGTTTTTGTGGCTGCTACCCAGAGGAAACATTCCTTGATACTTTGGCTCTAATGGCCAGCAGGGTTTGTGTTCACAGGCTCAATGGGATGGTAGCAAACAAAGAAACACTCTTAACTGATTCACGCCAGAGTTCAGTTCAGAGAGAACAGAATGAAATGCCTCTCTCCTTGCCTTCCCTTGAAAGAGGTATATTTGCACACTTTAAAAACTACTGCCTGAGGGTTCAGTTTCCAATCAGCCTGCATCTAGATGCTGACTAAGATCCTCCCCTTTGGGACACTGACAGGTCTTGGCACACTCTCAACTACTGGGAGCAATTAAGAACAAAGCAGGCTGCCTGGACAAACAAAAAGGTTTGAGAGACAACCAAGAGGTAGGAAAGAGTTGAATGATAAGATTTGTCTCCTGTATGAGGTCACTCCAAAAAGACTAGGAGAGGTGGTCCTTTTCTCTAACACATACAAACCAAAAGAGAGAGCCAAGGAAAACAAAGAAACGAGGAATATGTTCTGAATGAAAGATCAAGAAGAAAAGAGCATTTGAGATGCTCATGCATTTGGGAAGGCTCAAAATTACTAAGTTCAAGAATAAAAGTGGATGGAAGTCCTAGCCAGAGCAATTAGTCAAGAAACAGAAATGAAAGGCATCTAAATTGGAAAGGAAGAAGTAAAATTGTCACTATTTGCAAATAACATGATATTATATATAGAAAACCCTGAATACTCCACCACAAAAAAAAAACCTGTTAGAACTAATAATCAAATTCAGTAAAGTTTCAGGGTACAAAAATCAATATACAAAAATCTGTTGCATTTTTATACGCTAACAAGCAGGAGAAATTAAGAAAATAATCCCATTTACAATTTCATCAAAAAGAATAAAATACCTAGGAATAAATTCAACCAAAAACATGAAAGACCTGTACACTAAAAACCATAAGACACTGATGAAAGAATTTGAAGAAGATACAAATAAATGAAAGATATTCCAAGCTCATGGATTGGCAGAATTAATATTGTTAAAATGTCTACACTATGCAAAGCTATTTGCAGATTCAATGCAATCCCTAACAAAATTCCAATGATATTTTTCAAAGAAATAGAAGAAACATTCCTAAAATATGTATAGGACCACAAAGGACCCCGAATAGCCAATGCCATCTTGAGAAAGAAGAGCAAAGCTGGAGCCATCACAATACCTGATTTCAGACTGTATTACAAAGCTATGGTAATCAAAACATTATAGTATTAGCATAAAAACAGACACAGAGATCAATGGAACAGAATAGAGAGCCCAGAAATAAACCCATGTATATATGGTCAATTAATTTACAATAAAGGAGCCAAGACTATACAATGGGGAAAGGACAGTCTCACCAATAAATGGAGTTCGGAAAACTGGACAGCCACATACAAAGGAATGAAACTGGGTCACTGTCTTATACCATACACAAAAATTAACTCAAAATGAATTAAAAACTTGAATGGAAGACTTGAAACCATAAAACCCCAAGAAGAAAACATGGACAATAAGTCCCTTGACATCAATCTTGGCAATGATTTTTAAAAATTTGAGACCAAAAGCTAAGACAACAAATGCAAAACTAAACAAGTGGGATACCATCAAACTAAGAAGTTTCTGCTCAGCCAAGGAAACTATCAACAAAATGGAATGGCAACCTACTGAAAAGAAGAAAATATTTGCAAACCTTATATCTGATAAGGGGTTAATATCCAAAACTATATATAAAGAACTCATACAACTCAATAACAAAAAATCAGACAATCTGATTAAAAAATGGGCAGAGGAACTAAATAGACATTTTTCAAAGAAGACATACAGATGGCCAACAGGTACCTGAAAAGATGCTCAACATCACTAATCATCAGGGAGATGCAAATCGGAGACTTGCAAAGAGATATTACCTCACACCTGTTAGAATGGCTATTATCAAAAAGACAAGAAATAACAAGTGTTGGCAAGGATGTGGAGAAAAGGGAATCTTTGTGCATTGTTGGTGAGGATGTAAATTGGTGCAGCCACTATGGAAAACAGTACAGAGTTTCCTCAAATAATTAAAAATAGAACTACCGTATCATCCAGCAATTCTTCTTCTGGATATTTATGAGGAGAAAACAAAATCACCACCTTGAAGACATATCTGCACTCCCATGTTTATTGCAGCATTATTTACAATAGCCAAAACATGGAAACAACCGAAGTGTCCATCAATGGATGAAAGTTTATCCTCACTATGTGAGAGATAGATAGATAGACAGATAGATAGTTAGATAGATAGATAGATAGAGAATATTGTTCAGCCATAAAAAGGAAGGAAATCCTGCCATTTGCAACAATATGGATGGACCTGGAGGGTATCATGCTAAGTGAAATAAATCAGACAGAGAAAGTCAAATACCATATGATCTCACTTTTATGTGGAATCTTAAAAAAAAAAAAAGACTCATAGATACAGAGAATAAAATGGTGGTTGCCAGAAGCAGGGGGTGAGGTTTGGGTAAAGGATGAAGGTAGTCAAAAGTACAAACTTCCAGTTATAAGATAAATAAGTCCTGCGGTTGTAATGTACAGCATGGTGACTATTGTTAATAATACTGTATTATATACTTGAAAGTTGCTGAGAGAGTAGATCTCAAAAGTTCTCATCACAAGAAAGAAATTTATGTTTGTATACCTGAAACTAATATAATGTTATTTCTCGATTATATCTAATTAAAAAATAAAATAAAATTTTAAAAATAAAATGCATGCGCTAAGAAATTAACACACAATAAAGGGAGAGAGAGAGAAATACAAAATGGCAGAGAGAGAAAATAAGTATAGGAAGTCGACAGTTGGTTCAAAAACCACTCTCCAAGCTACAAATACCCCCCGGACAGTTCTCTTCTGGTGGCCCAGCATGTTTTCCCCAGCCAGAGGCAGAACTTCAAAGAGTAAAGCCCCTACAGATGGAGATGGAATCTCAGTGAAGATGAACTTCACCTACTTCATATCTTGTCCCAGGACTTGTGTTAAACTATGGGTACATTCTAATTTTCACGAATTCTGTTATTGTAGGCCTTAAAGATAAACACTTAGAATTGGATTCCAAATTAAACTCATAAAGTGCAAAAAGACCGGTTTTACACATGCAAGTTATACACACATACACGTACACACACACACACACACACAGCATACATATGTATGGACTAAGGACTACCATATCAATCATCATTATATGTGCAGGCAATAGTTTTAAGAAAACAAAATCCTGGCCAGGACTATGAGTTACGATCATTTAGATCGTAAAAAATAGAGTGATTTTTTTCCATAGCACTTCTATGTTCTTTCAAAATATTTGAAGCATTATCTAAGCACAAATATGAAATGTCTCATGGAAAAAATATCCTTTGACTATTTAAAGTGCCTTCTGGATCACAGATTGATTCTCTTCTGATGCATCAAAGTTTGAAACAGATGAACCTGGTGATGTTAGTTTTTCTTGTATTCCAATAATATCCTTCATGGTTACATATGTTTTCCCAACTTGTGCTCTAAGCAAACATTCCTTTTCACGGTTACTCTTCCAAAAACAATCCATTAGAAGCTTTTACATGATAAAGATCCAGTCTACATCTTAACCTTATAAATCATATTCTCATGAATACACATGGTAAATTTTATCAACAGATAAATTATGATGGCAAAGGAAGAAATGTCATTATTTGGGAGGAAACTTTAAAACTGAGGCTGTCTATGTCTCATATGGACATCAAGGGTCCCTGATGGGTTTTTTTTAAATAATAGATGTTTATCCTTGTTTCCGTTCATTGCCAGAATTTTTTGCAACTAACCAGTAAACTAGGGGTCAGCTTATTTCCCCAGAGATATGATTACATTAGTCACTCAGTAAATCTTGAATTAATTTTGTTCCAAAGTTTTCTGAGGAACTCATTAGATAATCTCTGGATCTAGGGAAATTAGTCACAGGGCCTAAAGGAATCACCTTCGCTGAACCAAAAGGGAAAAAAAAATTCAGTAGCAGCAAATATGCTGAAGAAATCTTAACCAAAAGGTTCCCCAAGTCTTAACAAATACAAATTCATAATACACTGAATATTTCTACTGTAAAGTAAATAACCAAAACCTATATTTATAGCATCTTATGCTAGATGGGCTGTAAATGTCAAGATCTGGTGTAAACCAGTGATTTACTTGGAGCAGCAGAGTTCTATGTCTAGCAGCCATTGGGGTGGTTCTTCAAAAAAGAACCGTTTAATAAATGCACAGACTTGAACTAATGCTCTAAGGTGTCACTGACAAATATCTATGCTGCTGGAAATTAACGTCTTTCAAGTACTGGATGAAATTGTAGTTCTCCTCTCACCAACAACCTGCATTCACCTTTCTCTCACATCACATCTGAATCACATTGAGGAGATAAGCAGAGCCACGTTGTTGAATATTCATTAGCTTCATCCCTGCTAGCCCTCTCAGTGGCACACTCTCTCTAGGTTACTTGTTCCAGAGACCACACAGACAGGAAAGGCATACAAGCTACAATTGTTAGTCTCCAACCCCACAGAAATACGCCATCCCCACCCCACAACCAGTACTAGAAAATCCATCTAGCATCATACACTGAGTAGGATTAGAATCAGTTCACCCACTGCATTCCCAGATTGCTTTTCTATCACATACTTTTTTTTCATAAAATTTCAAAATGGCCTTCGAAGAAGGTACTAATTACTTCTTTCCTTTAACTGCCTAGAAATGAACTCCAAACATAATAAAAACAAAACTTTGTTTCATAAATAAACAAGACTGGTCGTGTCCATAGTTTGTATATTTATCCGCAGCAAGTTTAGAACAAAAAGGTTCCATGGGAAATTAGAGTGATATTAAAAGCAAGTCAAAGCAAGTATCAAGCGCACTCAAATAAGTCATGCTACTAATTAGCAGTAAAGAGTCAATGGAATTCAGAAAATCCTTGTAACTTTGAGCTTTCTTTTCATCAATGTGCTATGGAAGAGAAAGGTTTCTTTTCACCGAGCTATGTCCTCACTAGAATTTGTTTAATTTCTTTCTAGCAGTGGTAAATAACAATCAAAATCTAAACCCTGCCTCTGAGGCCTCTTAACAGCCAGTTTTCACTGGAATATAAAAATCTAATGAAATAAAGTGTATTACAGTGAATAAAGTGTATTCCAGCTGGCCTTAGTTGCCTTAAAAACCAGAAAAGCTGTGTGAACCCCTTCATAAATTTGCCCCTTTCAGTGAAAGGAGAGGTTACAGACTACAATAAACAATACAGGAGGGCTGGTGTGGCCAAGGAATTCTGCTCCATGCAGAAAACACGAAGGCCCAGATGTCCAGTTGCCCATAACCCATCACCGCTCACCTCTTTCACGTAGTTTTTATAAAGACTTTGCTGGAACAGTCTATATTCATCCTGAAAGCAGATACACAGAAAAGAAAGGATAAGGGGAAGAAGGAGAGGGGCGGGAGGAGAAGGAGAAGGAGAAGGATCTTTTCAAGACTGATCCTTTTCAAGATCTGAGAGTTTGATAACTCAGGGCAATTTGCCCTCAAAGAGCAAAAATATCTTAATATTTATGTTATGGAATAACATATTTAGATAATTAGGGAATGAGTAAAATGCTAGGACCATAAAGTTTTTTCCATGGAGAAATATAAAGTCTGTTTTTATAGCCCAAGTGTTGCCCTTTCTCATATCTTTTCAAGTATTTTGCTTACAATGAATTTTCCCCGAAGTATTACTTATCTGAGCAAACCATCTGAGTTCCATTAGCAAGGCCAGCTGCAACAAAGGTCAGTTCTGATATCAGCTAGTTGCTATGAAGCAAAGGGAATAAAATTCACTGTGACCCAAAGGATCATAATATACATCCATTATATATTGTTTAAATTGAGCACTAAAAAAGAAGCTTAAAGAGTAACATTTTATGTGAAATATAGTCTATTAGTCCAGTTTTTAATCTTTTCAAGTGTATATATTACAGGAGATTTAACAGAGAAATAAATGCCTGACAAAACTTCCATTCCTGGTGTTTGTAGATCTATAAATTCAAATTGGTTATCAAAAGGTTCTTTTTCAACCTGTGTGGAATTTATCTGTCTGATAATTTATGAACACTTGTTACTCAGATTTAGAGCTCTTTCTGCAACAACAGCAGATTCACACCAACCAAATGCCTCCGTGAACCCTTTTCTCTCAATACTCTATACAACCCCTCCCAGCCCGCTTTTGTAAATAAAGTTTTGCTGGAACACAGCCATGCCCGTTCATTTACAAATTTTCTATGGCTGCTTTTGAGCAGAGTTTAAAAGTTGCAACAGAGAGCCTATATGGTCCAGAAACCCTGAACTATTTACTACCTGGCATTTTAACAAAAAGTTTGCTGAACAGTATTCTATACCCCATCTACCTACCTTTACTTTCCCAATTTTACTCTCATTTCCTACTGAAATACACATTTCTAATGCCTAATTTATTATAAACCTTAATGATCATTCCTTATACTTTCAGTATTTGGCTTGAAAAAGACTTTTAGTAAATTTTAATTCTTTCCAAGGAAATATGAATTGCTGTTACATTTCATAACATAAACCTTACTCTTTATCCTCTGCTTGTTCTACATTTACTGGAGTCACACTTCCCAGTCAGGCCACATACAGTCGTGCAGGTTGCTCACTGCACAAAATGGCCCAGCAAAGGGGATGAGCTGAGGCTGGATGCAGCCCACACATCCCTTTTGTAGTCATAAACCTTGACACAATGCTATCACCTTCCACAGGAAAGGCCACCTTCACTCAAAATTGCATGAAGGTCTCTTCTCCTCATTAAGCTTTGCACCCACATGGTTGATTATGCCATTGTGCACAAAGGTATCATCTGATCCAGCAGAACCCTATGTTCTCTTGTTCTTTTTCAGCAGATCTCCGATAGGATCCTAGAAAATGCAGGTAAAATTCTTAAGTAACATTCTGAACGTCCCAACTTTTGCACAATCTAGCCCTGGTATTACGCACAGGTATTCAGCAATTTATAGTGATGAAGTAAGAGCTAGAAGTTGAGAGAGAAGATAAAGGTAGGCTGATTAAACTGGATGTATTCATCATTTATGTTGAGGATGTGAGAAGGTTCTTAATAAGAGAGGAAAATAAGGAAAGAGGTTTACTTGTATAAATCAGTTACATCCTGGCCCAATCTCTGTGTGGAATTTATACATTTCTAGAGTTAAGTAACTATTTAGCAAAAGGAAAAACAGAGAAGAGGAAAGAAATTAATTTCTGGGGGGTGGGAGGGCAGTAGTGATGGAAAGAAATGGTCTATGAGAATAGGTAGGTAAAATAATGGTTAAAAGGAGGAAGCTAGGAAAAGCTCATGGAAAATTAGGGTGAGGAAAGGTCAAGGATGAGAATTAAAGGGAAAAAGATGATTGGACATGAAGCGAAGGGTCTGAGTATGGAGTGTGAGAGGAGGTTTTGAGATAAGGGATCTTGAGTCATAGGCAGAAGAAAAAGGAGAAGAATAACCACAGCTGCAGCTCTAACCTTCTAGCTAACAAGTAATTAAAGATCGTTGATCTATTCTGTCTTAATACAATATGCAATTATTCTAAATATATAATGCATGATAGCAGAGCTGAAAGACTTTGTATAGAGATCAGTGTCAGAATTTCAAGGAATTAAATATTTAAACGTTTTATAATAGGGAAAGAAGATAAAGAATAATGTACAGGAGACTTCCCGGGTGGTCCAGTGGGTGAGACTCCACGCTCCCAATGCAGGGGGCCCGGGTTTTATCCCTGGTCAGGCAACTAGATCCCACATGGATGCTGCAACTAAGAAGCCCGCGTGCTGCAACTAAGAAGCCCGCATGCTGCAACTAAGAAGCCCGCATGCTGCAACTAAGAAGTCCGCATGCCACAACTAAAGATCCCAAATGCCACAACTAAAAAGATCCTGCATGCCGCAACAAAGATCTTGTGTGCCACAACTAAGACCCGATGCAGCCAAAATAAATAAATAAATAAATAAATAAATAAATAAATAAATATTTTTTTAAAAAAGAATAATGTATAAAGTTAGATTTGCATTTTACGTTTTTCTCAAGGAGTCTCTAACTTTCCACATTTGGATCATTTATTCAGCCTCTCTTGAAATAAATATAATTCTGATTATTCAAACTATTATACTGAACTTATGAAAAGGTTTTGAAGATGATTTATGGCTTACCAGTTAGAAAGTGAATTATTTTACAAAAAAAAAAAAAGAATTAGCCCTCAGCAGCTCTAAACTGAACATTACAAAGTGATTATGTGAGTCACATACTTGAGTTTGAAGTATTATCAAGTCTTGAACTAACTAATAAATTAGCTGACTATTCTAAACCCCATGTTCATAGAAGTATTAATGATAAAAAAAATAGTGACCCAAATAGTGACCCACACATTCAGAAAATTTATGGGGAAAATACCCTTTTTTAACTTGTTCCTCGATTTTACAAGGTTTGAAGTGGGCCTCTCCTAAAGGAACCACCCTTCCATTATGGGAGGCCCACCTCCAGCTATGTCACCTCACCAATGAGATCATACCTTATTGTACATGACCTGAATAGAACGATGGAACCACAAGACCAATTTCAGCACAATATCACATCCAAAAGAAATAAAATTTGGATATTGTTTTGTTTTCCTTTTTGTCTTAACTTTCTTTTGTTACACAACAAATTACCACAAATTTAGCAGCTTAATACAACAACTCTTAATTCACTCACAATTCCGTAGTTCTGACGTCCAGCATGGTGTGACTGGGTCCTCTACTAAGTGAACCACAAAGCAGAAATAAAGGGGTCAGCTGAGCTGAGTTTTCATCTGGAGGCTCTGAAAAAAGAAAATCCATTTCCAAGCTCACTGTATTGTTGGCAGAAGTTAGTTCCTGGAGGTTTTATGACTGAGGTCCCTGTTTTCTTGTTGGCTGTAAACCAGGGCATCTGTAACTTATAGAGGCCTCCCACTGTTCCCTGACAAGTGGCCCTTTCCGTAACACGGCATTTGTTTCTTTAAGGCCAACAGGAGTATGTCTCTGCTGCCTTGAAACTCTGACTTCTGGAACCAGCCGGAGAAAACTCTCCACTCTTAAAGGGCTTCCCTGGTTAGTCCAGGCCCACCCAAGATAATCTTCCTTTTGCTGTATAGTGTAATATAATCATCTCATCATATTCACAGGTGCCACCCACACCCCCAGGGAAGAGTATTATATAAGGGTGAGGGTCATTGGGAACTATCTTAGAAATCTACTTGCCAGTTTTGTTTCAATTTTATTCATACTATAGAGTTGGTGATACTGCCATGAAATGTGCACTCTCATATGGCCAGAAACTACCCTCTCAGCAACTTCTCAACATAATAATCCTCCATCAACCATGGCAGTTATCCTCCTGAAAAGCACAGTAGTTGGCAAGACAGTAGTCGGTAAAATCAGGATCTTACAAAGGAAATGATATTGGGGGAGCAATGAAAAAGTCATTAAATATGCATTAGGGTCTGTATATTCTTTACTAAGGCATTTGCTTCCTAAATAAACTATGTTAGTTGGTCAACGTTAAATTGTTTGAATAAACAATTGTCCTGACTCATCTTTGATTATTCAGGGAACAGGTCTGCAGACATCATGATTTGCTAAGATTTGTAAACTTTCACTTGTCTAATTTGCTAGTAAAATTTTACTCTTTTATAAAGCTTCTTGGATCAGCTCTTGCAAGCTTATAAATCTAATATCTTTTGCACTTACAGTTTCCTTTATTCTTTTTCACAAGTTACCACAACATGTTTGTGTGGCTCCCTAGCTTAACATGTTATTTTCTGGATCTGATCTATTATCCATATCACTGCACTAGCCTCAGTGCCTATATCTTCAATAAATACTTGTTGAAAGACTGACTGATTGACTGAATGAATGAATGATTGAATATTGAGAGGGTACAGCACAAAGAGATGTCTCTACTCTTTCCTAAATCTAAGTGAAAGGGGAAAAAATAATTATCACACTCTGTTTTAAAGGAGTTGGACTGAACTATATATACATAAAAAGATCATGAATTTTTAATTTGGGGCATATTGATTAAAATTTTTTTGTTTATTTCAGAACAGCATCTAGCAGTGGTGGAACTTCTCAGGTATAAATGAAGAAAGGGAAGTGTGATGTGAATTTTATGTGTCTACTTGGCTGGACCACAGTGCCCAGATACTTGGTCAAGGGTGTTTCTGATGAGATTAACATTTACATCAGTGGACTGTGAGTAAAGCAGACTGCCCCACATAATGTGGAAGGGTTTCATCCAATCAGATAAAGATCTGACTAGAACAAAATCTGACCTCCCCTGAGCAAGAGGGGATTCTGCCAGCTTGATGGCCCACCCTGCAGATTTTAGACTTGCCGGCCTCCGTAATCACATGGGCCAATTCCTTCAAATAAATCTCTCTCTGTCTCCATTTCTCTTTCTCTCTGTCTCTCTCTACACACACACACACACACACACACACACACACACACACACACACACACACTACTGGGGTTTGGTTTCTCCATAGAACCCTGGCTATTACAGGAAGTCTCAAGGAGGCACATCCACACTCTCAAAGTGGGAGCCTGTTCTACTGGGAACCCTATCTCCCTCACAGCAGCTGAGGCTTTGCTGTTGAGCCAGGGTCACCATCTGGGCTGGACTGTCCCTTGGTCAACTTGACATCATTGTCACCCTCTCCAAAGGTCTCTTATGAATCACAGAACACAAACCGGGAACTCCGTTTCCAGAATCCACTTCCTTGTATGATTATAAGTTAGAGTCTACCAATGAGAGGCATTTGCGTGAGATCTAGAAGGCAGAAGAGATGGAGAGGCTGTTACCCTCTGGAGGCAGGTGCAGGCAGTTGCAGATAGACATGTGAGCTGACATGAGGATCAAAGTAACTTGAGCTTCTTTCAGAATCATGGAAATCACTGCTGTGGGATGAGATCATCAGTGCGGCTTTCCTGCCCTTTGCTCCTGCGGTGCTTTCAACAGTTGCATAAGCCTCGATTTCCCTGTCTTGAAACGCTTCCTATTCAGAATGCACACAATGCCTCTGTGTTCTGACCAGACCCAGACTACACCACTGATACATTCTTTTGGATGAAAGGGAGAGGAAGCTCTTCATTCTTTCCATTATCCTAATCTATCAGATGGGGTATAATAACTTGGAACTCTAAGAGGGATCATAATCCTCTTCCACCCAGAAATGCCCATGACTCCTATGAAAGTGGGTCTACTCTTCACCCTCCTGTCTAAATCCATAGGCCTGAGATCACTGGGGAGAAGCAGCAAGACTCTCTATAGAGCAGGAATGAGGTGTTTCCCCTGGCAAAAATATCTCCCATTACACTTCCCTTGGAAGAGCAGGTTCCAGCCTGTCTTATACAATCGTGATTAAGACACTAAAACAGTTCTTCCCAGAACCAAGAAGATAAATTGATAGTTTCATCTTTAAAAATCAAATTGCTGACAATATTAGAACAACAGTTTATCCTTCTTAAATATCTGTGTGCATTGTGTCTGTTTTCTTTAGTTCCATCTCAGGTATCCTCTTACAATAGGATAAACCTTACAACTCTTAACTAGGACAACCTGGTCCATGTGGCCTCTGCATAACATCTCAGACTCACTTCACTCACTCTGAATTCAGGCCTCATTAGCCTCTTTATGATATGAGTCAACCCTGCTCCTTTGGGTCTTACGGCCTTTGCACATCCCATTCTCTCTGCCTGAAAACACTCCTGTGGATTCTGACTCTACCTTCATACCCTTTGTCCCAATAATTTCTACTCACTCTCCAGCTCTCCTTTTAAACATCACTTCCACAGGCAGGTTACTTCATCCTGTTATTCACACTTATATTATTGCACTTTGCAGTGCTTATTACAACTACAATTTACTAATTTTCAAAATATCTTTCTTCCCTTCTAGACGATAGCTTCCTGGTGTTACATTTTCACCACTGTATCCCTGGTACCTGGCGTGTTAAGCAAATAGACCTTAAATATGTATTGAATAAAAGAAAAAAAAGAGAGGGAGGGAAAAAGGAAGGAAGAAACGAACGAACAAAGGAACAAAGGAAAGGGAGGAGGAGATGTGGTGGTTAAAATTAAATTCACCATAAATCAGTGATGTTTCAGGCAGCACTATAGAAAAAGGAATCTATGGATTGACTGGAGAGAAAAAAAGACCTTCACAGAAGGCTAGAGAAGTGTTCTTTCTGTCTGGCAAAAAATTAATACAGTGCTGGATCACTAAAAGAAACCATGTTTTTTTAAGATGGTGATGATGACAGAAACTGGAGAGGGCTCTGTATTTCATCTGCAGTTTGGGGAAGGTAAATAGGTTTTTAAATAAGGTAGGCGGACACTGGTGGGCCAGCAGAAACCGCACTGCCTCCATTTTGGGAAGAATTTGGCTGCCACTATTCCCAACGGACCTCCGAGGACTATGTCAGCGCACAATGGCTCCAGCCTTTTCTGGTTCTTGGCAATATAGAATAGCCTGAATCAAAGGACAGGAAACAAAACAGACATGGACTCTTCTCCCCAGTGCGCAAAAGTAGCCACTTGCCACATGAAAAGGAAAGAAGTGAATCTATTATGTCGCCTACTCAGAATATGTTTAATGAGAGTAGCTCGTCGTTTGAATCAATTTTTTTTTTTTTTTTTTTTATAAATTTATTTATTTATTTATGGCTGTGTTGGGTCTTCGTTTCTGTGCGAGGGCTTTCTCCAGTTGCGGCGAGCGGGGGCCACTCCTCATCGCGGTGCGCGGGCCTCTCACTATCGCGGCCTCCCGTTGCGGGGCACAGGCTCCAGACGCGCAGGCTCAGCAGTTGTGGCTCACGGGCCCAGTTGCTCCGCGGCATGTGGGATCTTCCCAGACCAGGGCTCGAACCCGCGTCCCCTGCATTGGCAGGCAGATTCTCAACCACTGCGCCACCAGGGAAGCCCCGTTTGAATCAATTTGTTCTGCAATATCTACTCGATTCCTGTCATTACTCTCCAACTTCTTCATTCTACCTTTATAACTACCCCCTAAAAGTCAACGTCTCCCAGGGATTTGTGTGTATGTGTGTGTGGTGGGTCACAAGCAGAAGGAACTTGGCACCACAATCACAATTAGATAAGTCAAGCCAGGTCAAAGAGAAAGGTCGGGTCAAGAGGAAATGGTAGATACACAGTGAAGGGTACATTTCTTTAGAACTAGATATATGGAAACTTGCCAGTGCTACACAACTGCTTATTGTGTGGAAGAATGCCAAAATGTGACAGCAAGAAATTTCCACAAGTAAAAAAATAAAACAGTCTTTCTATGAGGGCTTAATGCACTGAAAATAAAAACCAATGCAATTTTATGACTTTAAATTATAGGAAAGACAACTGAGTGAAAAAGAGAAATATAGCTTAAAAATTATGTGTACTGAAGAAAAAGCATACACACTATATAGAACAAAGGTGCTACATCCAAGACAGGTAATATTCTAAAGTGCAAAGTATTTAAATCTTTCCAGTTCTCTGAGGGAATGAAAGAATCAAGCGTACGTATATGATACACAAATACACATTGATGTTATAAGGAAAATAAGGGGAAACATCTTCATAAGGATTTTGATGAGAATTCTTGGCCATGAGACTACACTTTAGCTCTCAGAGTTTGTATTCTCATATTGATTGTTCTTTCCTACTTTTCTTACATGACTCTGTTATTCAGGGCATCACCTGAGTCTTGATCACTTTCTTTCCTAAATCTGCACAATCTTCCAAGATATTTTCTGTGCTATGAACCATTTTCATTTATTCATAGTAATTGCCAATATCTAATCTATTTCTTTAAATGTTTCAGTTCCTTAAATTTCCTCCAAGCCATGATAAGTCATCCTTCAGAAAGACAAGGGAAAAAAAACGCTAAAAAATTTCTTTAAATATCTATTTCTTCCATGTTACCTATATGTCATTTGGAAATTTTGTCTAAAAGTCCCACTTATAGTAATTATTCTTTTTTTTTCTCAAAGCATGAAGTCTGGCTTTGTATGTAGTTCAGTTTGCTATTGCCTCTGATGCAATATTGTGCAGATTGATTATGCAGAATGATTGATTCTCTCCAAATTTTCACCCATTGTAATAAAGCACTTTCAATTTCAGTCAGTGGGCTACTGGAAATACATGGAGGAAATATAACTGCACATTTTTTCTTCTATAGATCACAGCTTTTCCCATTTGTTGGTAACAGATAATTTTGAAAAACCGACACTGAAACACAGTGCTCCCAATCACTATTGCAACTATGTACTCTTAAAAAAAAAAAAAAAAAAATCCCTGGAGGAATTCTCTGAAGAATTAATGCATCACTGTTATGTTAATAGCATATGCTCAATAAATATAGATAAAAATGTCATGAATGGATTAATAAGTTAAGATAGATTAGAGAGAGAGTGTGTATATGCGTGTGTCTTCATCTGTTTGGCTGCTGTAACAACATACTATAAGCTGGGTAGCTTATAAACAACAAACACTTATTTCTTATGGTTCTGGAGACTGAAAAGCCAAAATCATGATGCCAGCATACCTGGCATTTGGTGAGAGCTAACTTCCTAGATGGCCATCTTTTCACTGTAAACTTGCATGGTGGAAAAGGGAAGTTTTATCAGGCCTCTTTTATTAAGAGCACTAATTCCATTCTTGAGGGCTCTGCCCTCATGACTGAATCACCTCCCAAAAGCCCCTACCTCCCAATACCATCACCTTGGGGGGTTAGGATTTCAACGCATGAATTTGGGGGAGACACAAACATTCAATCTAAGGTAGACAGATTAGATAGATAGACAAACAGATAATAGAGGATAGGAAGATAGATGATAGATAGATAAATAGATAGAGACAGATAGGTAGGATTTGTTGAAAATGAACATGCATGGAACAAACTTATGGAAATAATGATTCAGCAGGTGAACCTGAGAATCCACTGATTCTGATGACCCTTCTGGTCAAAGATAGATATAGGGAGGGAATCTCTATCTCTGGCCCAGCCTCTGAACACACACATCTGACTCTAAGGGCAAAAGAACCATAAGCGGTAAGAAAAAGCTGCTTCCCTCAGAATATGGTGGGGCCTAAGACAATCTGCTCTGTGAGCCCTCCAACAGATCTTAACACAAAAGGAGAGAGAGTCCTTCAGTCCCATTCTCCCATTCCAGCATAAATCATCACACCCTGAGGGCTTTGGGCCATGGTCTATGGAAAACACTAGACTCTGAAGCACCTTCTTCCTGGAGTGAGACAAATCAGCAGCAAGCCAGTAGGTTTGGGCAGCACCCCCAGCAGCTACCACATGATGCCAAGAGCAGACTGAAGTACCCAGTGGAGTGGCACGAGGTTGTAAAATATTGCCCAGCACCTGGAAACACTCCCTGGGGAGTCACAGGGACACTTAAGAGAACTGTCCTGGGGTTGAGAGCCTCCTTTGAGCAGATGGAGGATAGAGCCAGGCGGTTAAATGATATCTGTGCCCAAGAAAAGAATCTGCGAAATGTTTCTGTGGAGAAAATCCTTGCTTTTATTCCTATCCCATATATAAGAAAATAACAGTTTTTAGAAGTAGTATATCTGGGTCAGATAGAGAATCCATCTTTGCATTAGGATCATGCAAAAATACCTCCTCTCCTTTTTGTCAAAGACACTTTATCTGGATAATAAGTGAGACAAATTACAAGACTTCTCCTTTCAAGTGATAAATAAAGTAGCATGCCAGACAAGATTTTCTTAGTTAAAAGCAAAATGAACACATAAATCATTGGTCTGAATAATTCAAGAAGAAAATTCTCTTATATTTACCTCCTTTTCAATTTGAGCTGTACAATTTGACATAAGTTGCCCACAAGCCAACTATTTTGGTTATGTTTGTTTTTTTTTTTTTTTAAATGTTTTCTTATTTATTTATTTAGTTTATTTATTTTTGGCTGCACTGGGTCTTTGTTGCTGTGTGCAGGCTTTCTCTAGTTGCGGAGAGCCAGGGCTACTCTTCGTTGTGGTGCGCAGGCTTCTCATTGCGGTGGCTTCTCTTGTTGCAGAGCATGGGCTTTAGGTGTGCAGGCTTCAGTAATTGTGGCACATGGGCTCAGCAGCTGTCGCTTGCAGGCTCTAGAGCACGGGCTCAGTAGTTGTGGCACACGGGCTTAGTTGCTCCGTGGCATGTGGGATCTTCCTGGCCCAGGGCTCGAACCCGTGTCCCCTGCATTGGCAGGCGGATTCTTAACCACTGCACCACCAGGGAAGCCCGGTTATGTTTGTTTTTAATAAAGTGCTAACACTCATTTTTCATTTCTCTAATGTTTCAGAATATAGTTTAAACCACTTAAAATTGAAAGAGGATTTTTAAAGCATTGATGTATGAGGGATATTTCTAGTTCTCTTCCTCCAACTATCCTTCCCAGGCCCACCTCTTTAACCCCCATTTCAATACAACCTTACTTCACTCCAGCTAATCCCTATCCGTGTCCTCACTTTCAAAGCTACCCTTCTCGAAAGCAGTGTGCACATTATTTCCTTCATTGCCTCACCCCTCATTCACTCCTCGACCCGCTCTAGTCTGGCTTCTACTCTCACCAAAACCACCCTCCCTCAGATCATCAATTATCTCCATCTCCAATGGGCATGATTTCTCTGAAGAATTTTAGAATGCTGACCACTTCTCTCTCTCCTTACTTCTATGACTCTACCTTTTTACCTCTCCAGCCACTACTTTTCTAGCTCAGCTCCAGACTTCTCCTCATCTACCAGCCTTTAAATGTTGGATTTCCTCAAGTCTCCAGTCATGGGTCCCCTTCTCCTCCCACCCTACAACCGTGACTGCACTCCCAGTGCCTCAGGAGCTAGGCAGGTAACCTAATCCAGTGAAACAGACCAGGAAAAGCCCTCCAATGAAGGAAAAATCTACCATCTCAAAGGGAAACCCAGCCCCAGTTCATTATTGACTTGCAGGAATGTGATGGAAATGTTGCTTTCTAGCTTCAATGACTATATAAACATCAACTCTCAATTACTTATCTCGAGTGTAGACTTCCTTTCAAAACTCCAGATATATACATTCAAACACCTACCGAATATTTTCACTTGGATGTCTCAAAAGAGTTTCATACCCAACACACCCAAAACAGAATTCCTGATCTTCCAACCTGGTCCTCCTGGAGAGCAGACTCATTTTATTGTCTACAATAAATGGCATCATTACGGTTACTAAATCTAGCTGTTGAGTAGAGTGGCACATCATTCACCCAGTTGTTAACAACATACTCTCAGAGCACTCAAAGTACATGTTTTCAGAATATATGTGTATATGATATATGTACATGAATATGTGTATAAATATAAATTTGAGATGTGTGTATAACATACATTATATATAATTTATATATGTCACTTATGTATATGTGAAATATATATGTATATATGTGTATGTATCAGTAGTATAGCACTAGTGCTTCCAGAATATAGTAAAGAATTATGTTAGAAAATATTGGTAAGACTTGGAATTGACTCAGAATAGAGTAACTTACATGACAGGCACAGCGAGGAAGGCTCCCACTCAATATAAGGCAGAATGTTTTATCTACAAGGCTGGTCTGATAAGTGCAGTGATGCCCAGGTTCCCCTTGAAGAAGGAAAGATTTATTCCGCTAGTTGCAGGAGAAGAAAACCTTCAGTTTTTAACCCTTTTTGAGGATTGCCTCAGCTGACCCAGGATCCAATGATTAGTCAATAAGATGGCATAACTGTCTAGCCTTCTACCTCAAACTCATGACAACTCTGACAGGTCACTGCAGACCTGAGCTTGCCGTGGGTTCATTTGAAGCTTCCATTGGGACTGCACGACGGCTTGACTTCTCCCTCTGCCCAATCCTGCCTCCTTCCCTCCCTTCCCCAGGTGATGATCTGATAAATGACCTGCACCCTAATTCCTCCTCTGAGTTTGTTTCAAAAGGAAACTGACTTGGGACACTTGCCAAATATAGAATGGCCTGCATCCGAAAGAATATGGGACCATTGCCAGAAATGTCCAAAGATGGGACAAGTACTTTGAAATGTTACAGAAAAGATGCATCTATTGGATGTCGTCTATATATGATTTTATGCATTTAAGTTTTGAACATTAGAAATCATACTTAATATACTTTATGTGTAGAGTACTTTATAGCTTTCACATATTATCTCATTCAAGCACAAAAAACAGATGAAGGGGCTTCCCTGGTGGCACAGTGGTTGAGAGTCTGCCTGCCAGTGCAGGGTAAATGGGTTCGAGCCCTGGTCTGGGAAGATCCCACATGCCGTGGAGCGAGTAGGCCCGTGAGCCACAATTGCTGAGCCTGCGCGTCTGGAGCCTGTGCTCCACAACGAGAGAGGCCGCGGTAGTGAGAAGCCCGCGCACCGCGATGAAGAGTGGCCCCCACTTGCCGCAACTAGAGAAAGCCCTCGCACAGAAACGAAGACCCAACACAGCCACAAATAAATAAATAAATAAATAAAAATTAAAAAAAAAAAAACAGATGAAGTAGAGAGAGTATCAGCCCCATTTACAGAAGAAGAAACTGAGGTTCAGAAATATTATTTGGCCCAAGGTCACATATTCACTAAATTAACAGTCTAGTGCTTGATTTAAGTTTTTCCTCAGTTCTCAGCTTACAACCGAGGCTTCTTTCACTGTGTCAATTATGAGAAATGACTATGGGTTTTCATAAAAGTATTGTCTAACCAAAAATTATATTAACTTTTTAATTTGCTCTGCCATTGCCAGTATTTTAATGGGTATTTTTTAAAAAATCATTGAAAACACAGCTGTGTTTCCATTTGCCAGGTGTAAGTAATTCCATCCAAGAATTTTGATGGGACCTTTGAGACTTATAAGACTCCTTTATTATTTCATTTGGTTCCACATGACAGCCTGCCTTTCTGCTCAGTTGTATAGGCATGTCCTATGACATACCTGGCAGCACACATTTCACAGACTCCAGACTGCCAGGACCAAAGCCAGAGGTCTTGGAGTAAAATTCTGGATATTCATAAGAACATTACAATAGCAGATGAGGGAAGCTTTGTACAAAATATTTCTGAAATTAAAAGTTAGCAATATAGACTCTATCCTAGCATCCACCATGCTGGACAAAGCAAAGACTAGCCCTTTGGGTTGTTGGAACTTGAGACCTTGTGGTAGACAGACACTTGAACAAAGGCCTGCAAAGGCCACAATCATCTTGAGAGTTACATTAGGGTCTCAGAATGGTTAAAGCACTTGCCTACACTCTGAAGAGAGGCAATAACATCTTTCTCTAGCTCCAGATTATGTCCTTTGAAACAACAGTATAATCCAAATTAATCTGACAAGAGCATAACTGAGACAGAAGTTTACATGGAACCTGACCAGACTCCATTTAGCCTTTTAATCAATGAAGACTAGGCCTTTCAATAACATGTTTTTTGTCAGACAGAATTTCCATCCCAGAAGGAGAAATGACAGTTTCAAACTTGATTATATGGAACTCCCTTGGAGGATGCCACAAGAAGGAAAGCAGGTACCCATGTTAAGAGGGTGGCAAGGATATACCCACTCCTACTTCAATTTCATATTGTCCTTTCTCATAAACTTTCACTAAAACATGGTACACACATTTAGAGGGGGAAAGTTTGAAACCACTCCAATAAGTGACACAAAGCTGGGGTTTCAAGGCTGGTGTGCCTACCAGATGCCTCCTTTCCAGGAGGTGTTAGGGTCTGGCTTTGAGACTGGGTCCTGTCACTTCCCAGCTGTGTGAGACAGGGCAACTTACCTGAGCCTCAGCTTTTCATCTGGAACTTGTGGCTAATAATACCACCCTCATGGGGTAGTTATAAAGACCTCATGAGCTATTATGTGCAGATGTGGTAGCATCTTCTGACTCTGCAGCTCCGCAGTTGCTGGTGCCCCTGATGACACTGCAGCGGCTCCATCTGCCCTCTTCAGTCCCCAGAGCCACCCGGGCTACCATCAGAACCGCCAGCTTCTCAGACATCCGTCAGCACTGACAGAGGCTTTAGTCATTTTCATCACCACCATCATTGTTACTAATCACGCTATCTGCTATTTATGTGTACAATGATGAACACAGTTGTCTTCCTGAAAATGAAGAGTATGAAATCTGGGAGGCAATAGAACACTTCATATGTGGGTTCTGGAGTCAGACTGCCTTGATTTGAATCCTAACTCCACAACCTATTAGCTGCGTGATCACAGGCAAGATATTTAATATTTCTAAACCTCACTTTTCTTTTCTATAAAATGGGCACAAAAATGGTACCCACTCCCTAGTGTCATGATAAAAATTAGACAATCCATGTAAACTTCATGGAACATAATAAGTACTCAATATATGCTAGCTAGCTATTATCACTGTAGCACCTTACTAGAGTAACCCTGTTTTTAAATGTCATGTTTCAGGCAGTAGAGTCTTATGAATTAATATAAAACGAGTAAGAAATATTAAGTGAAAATTCAAGAATGTGCACATTACATATGATCTTTGCGTTTAAAAAGAGAGAAATATCTCTAGATACTTATCTGCAGGAAAACAAACCTCAGGGATTTCCTCTGAGAAGGGAAACCTGGAAACTAAAGAAAAGGAGTAGAAAAGAGACATGTTTTACTGTAGACTATTTTTACTCTGTGAGTTGTTTAATATGTGTGGGAACTACCTAGTCCAATAAATATAACATTAAAAATGAATCTTTTCTTCTAGTTTCACTACAGATAGTTTTTGGAAAGTGTCGTCAAGATACTGTTGCTTTCCAGGGACCTATTATAATAACCACAAAGGTACTGATTGGAAGAGCTTTGATTGCAATGATATCCCACAAAATTGTTCCATTTTACTGATTTTCATTGATTAAATCAGTTACCTCTTTGACAGGGAAGCATATGAATTTCAATTCAGATATCAGAAAGTTAATACATAAAAATTATGCTACATTTTATTTAGGGAGCATTAACCAAAACTTTCAATTAATGAGAATATAATTCTGCACCTGATATTCAGTAAGTCGCCACATATTCCCGCCCACTCTCTACCACTGTGCCCCATTATTTCCAAACTGATTCCAGAAAACTGAGTTAATGTGTAAGGAAGACATTTTAAAAACTGTCCTGGACTTCCCTGGTGGTACAGTAGTTAAGAATCCACCTGCCAATGCAGGGGACACGGGTTCGATCCCTGGTCCGGGAAGATCCCACATGCTGTGGAGCAACTAAGCCCGTGCGCCACAGCTACCGAGCCTGCACTCTAGAGCCTGCGAGCCACGACTACTGAGCCTGCGTGCCTAGAGCCCGTGCTCTGCAATGAGAGAAGCCACCACAATGAGAAGTCCACACACCACAACGAAGAGTAGCCCCTGCTCGCCACAACTAGAGAAAGCCTGCACACAGCAGCGAAGACCCAACACAGCCAAAAATAAAAATAAATTAATTTTTAAAAAAAAGAAACTGTCCTTACTATGTTTTCTATTTCTCCTATGAAATCTCCTCCAGCCCTCATAGATGGCCTGCTCTCCTATAGGAATGTTATCTACAATTTACTGATTGATTTCAATATGTCAGACACTGTTTTGAACACATTCTATGCATTTTCACTTACACTGCTCTCAAGGACGAAAGACTATTTTTAAAACTCAGTAACAGAGTATAATAACAGCAAAACCACACACCAAATAAATGACTAAATGTAAGATAAGACTATGAGGTTGTAAACCTGTGCTTTTCATCATTCAAAAAAAAAAAAATACTACCCACAGTTATTGCCTGTACCTCTCATTGAACACTTAACATGTGCTACTTTGAATGATTTCTTTTGTTTTGTTTTTGTTTAACTTTTGCCCATGTTCAGTCATCCTAGCTCAATTTTATAGTCCTTACAGGAAAGAACCTTGTCTTTTGACCCCTTTGTATTCCTAGCAGTTAGTACTGGACCAAAAGAATAACATGGGGATGATAGGGTTATGGTGGTGATGGTGGTGATGGTTAGAATGACATAATGACAAAGCCCACTGGGTGGGACTTGGGGCAGGCACTCTAGGCTGAAGTGTACTTATTCATTCAACATGTATTGTCTCAATATCCACTCTAGGCCAAGCTAGTGCTGTCTCTGGACATAAGGGTAACAAGGTACTGTAAATCTATGATAAAAAAAAAAAAAACACTTTATGGAGTGCTTTTGGGGTACAGAGGGTGACTAGTATATCCAGAGAGGAGAAAAAGACTCTGTAATCCAGGTATACATTTATAGTCAAAGTCTACATTGCTACAATCTAAGCCAAGTTAAGGGCTTTGTATGCATTATTTCAATTAATCGTAGCTAAAACTTTGTCTGTTTGGTATTATTACCTCCTCTACGCAAATGAAAAAATGTGAAGCTCACTTTTCCTAGGATTTTAAGTGTTAGAGTTAGAATTTGAGATTCTAGCCCCAGAATCTGAGCTCTTAACTGATGTTTGACCTGTCTTTTCTAAGACCTATACTATAAAATGAAAAACATTCCATTTGAAGTCATCTGAAAGTTCCACAAATTGTACAAAAACCAACTTGTCAAGTATGTTAACATTGAGCAAAACCCATCTAGTACAGCAGAGATAACTCTAGCTGAAAAGAATTTGGGGGATTCTTACAACTCTACTGTGTACATGGCAACCTGTGCTATAGAGAAGAAGAGGAATATTGTCTGAAACTCTACTCTGGAGTGGGCTTGCCTACTAAGAAGTCAAAGGAGATTACCTACTTCATCTATGATTTTGAGTTTTCTTGAAGAGCCAATTAGAGTGATAGTTTAAAGGGCCAAGACACAACATGGTAAAGAAGTTACGGGAATAATCAAAATGCAGTTTCTAAGCATACCAGAATACAGATGCCTAGGAAAGAAGCAAGTCAAACATTAGTAACCAAAATTATTCTATATTCGTTTAATGCAAACAATTTGTCAAATAAAGTGAAAATAGTCTAGCTATGCATAGCTTACAACCTCTTGAGGAAACCAGGCAGAAAAAGCCAGGAAGACTTTCCCAGAAATAAATCAAAGCTTTAGCAATGATATTCACTACTGAAATATGGGACAGAAGTACAAGGCCAAAGAAGAGGCAGAACTATTAAATGGTTTCTGTCAGGAGCCAGAGTTATTGTAAATAGATTTGAAATGGGGAATTAAGAGACTATTACAGAAACATATGGCTTAAAATACCACAGTCTATTCGAGGGACCTAAATTTTTTAAAAAAAGCAGTTAAATGTTCTGTGCAGCATAAAATATTTCTGTACGTGGAGTAAAAGAATGAGGTATGATCATACTACTAATTCCTTCCAGTTCCATAAGCCACCTCACCTCTGTTGCAAACCACAGGGCAGAGGTTACAGTAATTACAACTGCTTGTCAGTGAGCAACCTACCCCTAGAGTCACTGAAAACCATGACATGATTAGAAATACAATTAAAAAGCAGTACTGATATATGAGAGAAAACGTGGTGAACAAAAGACTAGCCCAGATCATTAGAACAGTGAAACTACTCTGTATGATACTATCATGGTATATACATGTCATTATACATTCGTCAAAACCCATACAATGTACAACACTAAGAGTGACCCCTAATCTAAACTATGGACTTTGCGTGATAATGATGCGTCAGTGTAGGTTCACCGATTATAACAAGTGAACCAGTCTAACGGAGGATGTCCCTAGTGCGGAAGGCTGTGCATGTAGGGGCAGGGGTTATATATGGGAACTTTCTATCCTTGCCACTCAACTTTTCTGCAGCGAACCTGAAACTGCTCCAAAAATTAGTCTTAAAAAAAAAAAAGAAGAAGAAGAAGACTAGCTCACTGGTCACTGATGGACCCACAGAGACCGTAGACAACATCTTAAAGAAATAGAGGATGAACAAACCAAACTCTGCAGCTCCACCCTACTGCATTCTAGTTGTTTGCTCCATTATGCAAAATAATGGAATACCTCCACCTGCCTACTCCTCCTACTCTTCATGCTGTTTGCACTGAGTTGTCTACTTATGAAAACATATTATGAGTGTGTCCATTTCAAAAGGAAATATTTATTGAATGACAAGTTAGTAAAATCCATTATTGAAAACATTTAATTTCAAATTTAAAACTTGTTAGTATTTACCCTACCAAAATGAGTCTATAATTATTTCCCAAAATTAGTCTATAATTAGTCTATAATTACTAAAAATTAGCAGTGAAAATTAGCATGACAAGCAGTAATTTTAGCATTCATAGAAAAAGCTCAAAGCTGTGTGATGGGTACATACATGAAGGATCATAATATTATTATCTACTTTTGTATCTGTTTGAAAGTCTCCTTAATATAAAGGTTTTTTTAAAGGCTCAGCTAGGAAGTTAAAGTATATACCTGCTTAATGTACCAATAACTCTACATAAGGTCATTTGATTGCTATCAGATTGTGTTATTTTAGTCATAGAAAAATATTTTATATTTTTTAGCACCAGCATTTGAAAATTTAGCCTAGTATTTAAGAATATGAATTCAGAACCTAGATGGTCTCAAGTTGCATTCCACCTACTCCGCCGCTTAGCTGTTGTAACCTTGGAAAAGTAATTTATGCTGCATAAACTCCAATCTCCCCAACCAGAAATGGGGATAATATTACCATGGGTGATCGTAGAATTAAATGACATAAAAAGTACAAAGTCAGCACAGCATTGGGCTAATGATAGGTGCTCAATAAATACTAGCATTATTAACATTCCAAAGTTCTCTATTGATATTATTGATCTAAAACTAAAGGAAGCAGTAAAGGTAATTAAGAATCCTATTTTGTAGGTGGGGAAGAGATTTCAGAGATCGACAATTCAAAGATTAAAAGACTCTTCCTATTCTAGTGTATTTCTAGGTTAAATATTTAGAAATTAAAGAATTTACAAAAATAGAAGAAATTACATAATCCTGTCTTGGCCTTTAACCCTAATTAAATAACTTAAAGAAAGTTTTGCCATTGAATTAACCAATCGGTTTTCAAGACTGCCCTGGCTTTTACTTCCCACCAGGCCTTCTAGCATCAACTCTGCACAGGAGTACGGTCTCATGCTTAGCCAGGGATATGTTGATCTGGGGGGCCTTCTCCAGTTTCTCCTGAGTGGATATATGGAGAATGTATCAAAGCCCTCTGTGGCTGCATCATTTCCCAGATCTCCCTGTTAAATTTCAGGCTAGTCCGCTAGTCCCCTGCTTGCCGCAGCCAGGACTACAACCTTAGTGTACCTGAGCCATTGGTCCTCCCATTCATTTGCCACCGAAATTTGTGCTTTACTGACAACACTGCTGGATATGAGGTTTTCCATACTCTGCTCCAAACCAAGTGAGCCCTCTCTGGCAAGGAAGCTTCTTGTTTTCTTGTTCTGCAGAGCCCTGTTCAGTTCTGCTCAGATCTACCTTGGGGGTGGGTGTGGATGAGAGAAGTCCCAAGCAAGAATGCCAGAGGCTCCCACCATTCATATCTGACATTCAGTATTTTTTCATGAATAAATTGCTTCTCAATTTGTTGTATGCCTTTGGTCGTTTTCAAGAGCCCCGAAATAGTGGTTTTTGATAATTTTGTCCAGTTTTATTGCTGTATAACGCTTTATCGGAAAACATAATCAGAACCTATTATACCACGTTTTATCACAAAAAGTAAATAGTGGGCTGTGTTCTAAATTGTCTAACTTGTAGCCATCATTATTAGCATTTTTTTTTTATTGGCGTATAATTGCTTTACAATGTTGTGTTAGTTTCTGCTGTACAGCATTTTGTTTTGAGGATCACAATAAATACATGCAAAGTAAAATGTTCATCTAAACTCAATAAAATATTGGCCCTTTTCTATACAATGTTTATACGTTTTCTATAGAAAGTTTATATGGGGGCCGTTGTCTATAAAACATTTCTATATAATATTTCTATATAGTGCTTATATTTTTATGCTATGTGTTCCCATATAATCTTTTTTTTAGAATTATTTTGTAGATTTTTTTTTCATTTTTTAAATTGTATTATTTATTTATTTTTGGCTGTGTTGGGTCTTCATTGCTGTGCGCGAACTTTCTCTAGCTGTGGCGAGTGGGGGCTATTCTTCGCTGTGGTACGTGGGGTTTCTCATTGCAGTAGCTTCTCTTGTTGCGGAGCATGGGCTCTAGGCGCACGGGCTTCAGTAGCTGTGGCACACGGCCTCAGTAGTTGTGGCGCACGGGCTTAGTTGCTCCGCAGCATGTGGGATCTTCCTGGACCAGGGCTCGAACCCATGTCCCCTGCATTGGCAGGCGGATTCCTAATCACTGTGGCACCAGGGAAGTCCCCCATAGAATCTTTTTATGATTCTATATAATGTTAAATGTTCATCTAATCTCAATAAAATATTAGCCCTTTCTTATATAATGTTTATATTCCCTAATTGTTAAATTATTCAAGCTCCTCAAGAAGCAAGGATTCTGAAAGCTGGCAATGAACAATAATCCATTTTTCTGAAATTCTCTTTCATCTAAAAACAAGTCCTTTCTAAAGGATGATTAGAATTTTCTTTTTTAAGCAAGATTTTAGAAATGTACTTTTAGTGAGAGTAAATGATGGTTGGATAAGATAAAAAGTCTCCATTAACATACTTATATAATTATATTATAATAACCAGGTTAAGACTCCAAAAACAGGTATATTTGACTACAGGACCCATAATTATCAAAGATATTTGTGGTTCTCTGGAGACACTCTCTCTTAGACAATAATGTTAAAAAGGAACTCACTGGGATTAAGTGGAAACCCACGTCTATCCATTCAGGGTACATTGAACTGTAGCTCGACCAGTACTTTTATTTTCTGTGCCATTACCCTTCCTGACCATAGTCAAACTAATAACAAGATGAGCCCATAGAATAATTAAGGCAGGCTTAATTAATGGGTCACCTGTACTCAACCCCATTCCTTTTGAACATCTGAGATAGCTATAACCTACAGCTTTTTTTTTTTTTTTCTTATAGGAGATAACTTTGTTAGAACTTGAGCACAATTAACTGAAAGGCAACTGGAAGATTAATAAGCGTGATATTATACTATGAACTACTGCCATGTAATTTTTCTCATCTTTGAATAAAGTAAAATAATTTGCATGAATGTGCTTTCATAATAATCTGCCAACAAATTGGATGGTCTTAATAAAGAGAGTAACAGCCTGAAAGAAAAAGCAAAAGAGAGTATATAATTCCTTACTGCTGTGGAAGGAAGTGAAGAAAGATATCAAAATTTCAACATCTTCCAGGAATGAAGAGAAAACATAATGGTTTTTAAGGCTTAAATTGTACCCTACATTCCCAATATAGTAAAATTGGTATTTAAAACAATTTTTTTTCACATAAATATACTGCAAGCTTCAAAATGAGACAACAGATGAAGAGCAATGGAGAGAAAAAGTTCTTTCATGAAGAAAGAAAAATCTAGCATATTGCAATGAGGCCCTCTGCTGCCATTTTTAAATACTACACCAAAAACCTAATTTCCAGTGGTGTCTCATTGTCTTTGCGGGAGCCAATACTTCAACAAAGCTTAAAGGAAAAAAATGGCTTAAATTCTTCAAAAAAACTTAGTCATTTCCAAGATTTTTAAAAATGGAATGAATTGATTCTAGGTGATACTATTCTGAACATAGTGTCTGAGTCACATAAACCTCAGTTAAATCCCTTAGTGACAGCATTATTTATTTAAGAACCGATTTTCATTATTTATTTTGTATCCTATTTAAGTATTTCCAAAAAAAATTATATTCATGCCAAATAGCTTCTATGAAGACGACAGTCCAACCAGTGCCATGGCCAAAAAAAATTTTTTTTTAATTATAAATAAATCCTTGTATTGCAAAAGGCTATTCCTATTAAAATATCTCCATTTCTTGGGGAAAGGTACCAAGAAGTCCAAAAATTAACTCAAAGACTCATATGAGACTAAAACCAGTGCCATGTGGTCATCATTTTTGAATTGCCAGGACCAGAGGTAGACCTACCAGGAAATGAATAAAGCCTCATGTGTAGGGCTGCCATAAGTGCTAGGAGTGGCCAGGAGTTGTGAAGCATCCTGGGTGGGGAGGAGAAGCCAGGTGGCCAGGTGGCAATAAGGAAGCATGTCTATGTAAGCATATCTGGTACACTGTCTCAGCTTAGAAAAAAAGAAGTTGAACCTCTAACACTCATGTAAATTATCATGATTTCTTTTCCTACACTAAATATGTCAGGCTTATTTTTATATTTATACTTTTATCTTCTTTTTCTTAAGGAGGGCCAAAAAAATTGTGTAAGCTCAGGACACACAAAACCTGAATCTATCCCTGGGGAATACAATTTAATCAATGCAGTCCACCCAGAAAATATTATTTCACTTTTAGTGGGATCATCTTGGATTCACAGGGGAAAAAAATGGTTTCAATGGCAATTTTTAAACTAAGACTAAATAGGAGCCTAAAAAGGCATTGGTGCAATACTTCATACAATTTTTTTAAGGGAAAGAAAGAAAATTAATATCTGCCCAACAGTGAAGCCACCTAGCATTCAAGAATCTCTAGCTCTTGATATCTATGTAGTAGTTAAGAGTACTGGCTGTGGACTCAGGCAGTTCTGGATTTCAGTCCTGAATCTGTCACTCTATAGCTATGTCACCTTCGGCAAGTCAATTGTGCCTTGCAGTGAAAGGCATTGAATAATTATTTGTTGAAGAAATAAAAACATACATCAGCTCCACACACTGCCCAGAAAACTTTCAAGTTAGCAAATATAGCAATTTTTTAAAACTATTTTTTGCACATCTCTTAGAGGAACGGTATTGGGCAAAAGAGTAAGAAGCGATACTGGAGTTTAAGCAAAGCATTGTTTGGGTTTTTTACTAAGATTTATATTTGTATTTGATGAGATTGGAAAAGTCTGCCTGGTGCAGAAAGCGTTTAAGGATGGAGCCTGAAAGATTATTAGGATTAGACCTGGGTGACGGAGAAGGTGGAGAAGGCTGGAAGCATTTCAGGCTGAGGCAACAATACACTAAGTTAAGGCCCAGAGACCAGAAAATGGAGAAATCTAAGGATTCTGGGAAAAGTCAGCAGCCCTGTTGGCTTGAGGTTTAGAGAACTCATGCAAGACTGGAAACAATTCAGGGTCATATCGCCACTTTAGTTAATAATGCGCCTCATTCTGGAGGTCCTTGCGAAAAATTCCTTATCACTAAATGTCCACACAACCACCACAATAAATTACATTTGGTTTTAATTGATGCAAAGAAATATGAGACTTAGGACAAATTTTTACTAAACTACAATTAAGTTAATCTAGTTCCAGTGTTGAAAAGGGATTTTATTTTTTAATTCAATCTTTCATCCAAGAGTGGACTATGTGTAACTTTTTAAATACTTCTCTCATACAGAAATCATTTGCATTTCAAGGTTTATGTTAAAGCCATTTACTGGAGGACTGAAAGGGAAGGAAGCATAATGTACATTAGGTTAACTACATAAATTTTCTAGGAAGTCATTAGGAGGAAAACTGTTCTCAAGGCAAATGGTAACAAAGATGGATGGACAGATGAAGTTGCCATTCTTATTGGTATAATACAAAAGTAATGGCCTTGGGTCAGAACGTGAGATTCCAAGTTGGCCTCTGCCACTTGTCAGTAGTTTTAACTTGGGCAATTTAACTTCTCTATGCTTTGGTTTCCATTTCTGTAAAATGAGAAGCACGATCACAATAATAAAACTTGCCAGTGGTATATTGTATTACTATCTGCCTGAGAGAGGAATACACATTTTCACCCCACCGTCTTTGGACCTGACATGTGACATGTTTTGTCCATTGAAATGTGACATTTGTCCCATCTCTTTGCTATTAGAATGGTATGCGTGTAAGGATGCTCTTTCAGCCCGGATTCTAAAGTGAAGAGGACATGGGAAGCAGAGATGCAGCTCATCTACAGCCTACATTAAATGTAAATGACAAACAAGCTTTGTTGTTTGAAGCCACAGAGATTTGGGGGTCGCTGCAAGGCCAAGTGATACACTATGCTACCCACTTCACACACTTGTTATAAAAGCTGAATAAACTATTTTAAAGCACCTTATAACGTTCTATGCCCACTCATACCTCAAACTATCTGCTTCTCTCCCCCCATGTTGTTGCAGATCAGAAACTTGTGATGTGAGAGCGTAAGGAAGAATGGGAATACCAGCTGTCAAAGCCGCACCTCGCTCTCCTGCCATTGCCTCCCCACATTCAGTGCTACTGCCCTGTTGGCAGTATACTCAGTTCCTGTCCCATCACCTTACCATACCTCATAAAACAAAATAATCTTGGGTTTTTTGTTATCTTTGACGTGAATTCCCTTGAAAATAAAAAGGGGGAAATACCTTTCAAATGATACAGCTTTTCATGCTAGCTCTTGACCCAATTTTTCTGAGAAAATGCTCAGAACCACTTAAGTCTGGTTTCCCTTTGTACTTTAGTTAAATCTTACTTGAATCCTTTGTTTAGCCAGTTTTACCAGAACTTCTATGTGGAACCTTATTCCCTGTTTAACTTAAAGGATTCCATGAAAACTAAATTTTTTTTTAAAGGACAGCTTTAAAAAAAAAAAAAAAGACATTTCATTTTAACCAGCAGTTAAAAAAAAACAAAAACCAAAAAACCTTTGACTAAATTTGATAAGGCAGTAACCAAAGAGATGGCAGAGGAAAAGCCCAAGAGATGGAACCATGATTCTCAATAAATCAGGAAGAGATGAGGGCTAGGGAAGCAAGTGAGTCAACGACTGGGCCAGGAAACAAGAAAATCTTTATTTTTCAAGCTCCTGGAACTCCCATTTCTGCCTGATGAAGTTGAAAGAACATGAGCTTGAGAGTTATACAAGCCTAGGAGCTTTGAATACGAGCTTAACCACAATTTCTGCACAACTTTAGGCCAGTTATGCAATTTGACATTTACTTTCCTTACCCAGTAAGGGAAATAACAGCTACCTGATAAGATTGCTGTGAAGTATTAAATGGATCAAGGTGAGTGGAGCACCTAACATAGTACTTGTACAATAACAGCTTCTCAAAAAATTCCCATTCTTGGCTCTTTGTCATTGACTCATCTCTCCATACCCTGAATCAATCTTCAACAATCAACATGAAAATGCTTTTGTTCCCAGGTTGGGAATCTCTTCTAGAGTAACAAAAGTGACTGCAATCCACCACATAGAGACAGACAACAATAAAACATTTTATGTTTTAGAGCTCACAGTATTTTTAAAGTATGCACACATTTATATGTAGATATTTTTCTAAATATATTGATAGCTTTATACTGGTCACCAAAAAAGTACACAACTGAAATATGCAGAAATAAAATTACACATTTTCCAAACAAAGTCACATCATCAGTTCTGTATTTATTCAACTTTCAACTTTGAAATCCCCAGGAACTGGCAACGAGAGAGAGGGAGCCCCCACCCATCAAGGGTCATGTTAGTGATTCCAGGGAATGCTGGAAAACCTGTACTGAATCCAAGTTTTTAACTGCCAGGTTTTTAACTCCTGGCTACAGTTCCCATGTATGATATAATTTAGAAACTTAGTTTAGGCACAAGAGAATAATGGGATTTAAAACAGTGCCCCTCAACATGTAAAATTTTAATGAAAAACCCAGAAAAGTCATAAATTATCATAAAGAAACTAAAAAACAAACAAAAAATTTGCAAAATGGCAGGGAGACCTTTTTAAACCAAAAAGGGGGGAAAAAGGAAGGATGGTCATTTTATTAATGTGTAAGTTGAATAGAACCTTCCTAGGTCCCTTACGCTCTTCCCCTTCTACAGGCATCTTCTGCACCAATGATTGTCTAGGGCCATTATGCCACCTACTATGAAGATGGAGCAGCCAAGTATGGTGCTACATTTCCAACCCAAATTGATCACAGAAGTTTAAAAATACACATTTTTCACCCCAATCCTGCAGTACCAGCACAACTACCCACAACACTTGCACACATAAGGATTTGTTCATATAAACCTTGAAAAAAACTACCAGAGGCTTCCTGCTGCATTTCTTTGAAACCATTTGTTGATTCTTAGTCTGAGAATTGACTCAAAAATTCTAGATAAAGTTGATTTTTACCTGTAAGTCTCATATTTACCTCTAAAATCCCTCATGGTCAATCTCAGTTATCCCTGTCACAGAAAGAAAGGAGTAATGCAGACAGAAGAACTTATCAATTCATATAAAATGATTTTCCTTTGCCCCTACTAACATTTAAGTTCAGATGTGTTCTGATACATAAACACCTATCTGGGCATGGCTGTTGTTCTCCGTGCTCAGGGCAATAGTTCCAGAATTAAACAATGGAGGGAAGAAGCCACAGTCATGTTTAAGCACAGTTCATTCACATCTTTGTTTATCCATTCAATATTCATTTATTGAGTACCTACTACATGCCAAATAATGTTCTGATTGCTGGGGTTCTATCAGTGAACAAATAGAAGAAAATCCCTACTGTCATGGAATCTATACTCTAGTGGAGGCAAATAAATAAAAGAAACAAGTAAATTAAATTACTTTAGATAATTGTGGTGAAAAATAACAGTGGAGGGGATAAGGAGTATTGTACACAGTTACAAATATAAACAGAATAGTCAGGGATCCCTCACTTAGAATATTCCATTTGAGCAACGACATGGAGTTAAAGGAACATTTCAACAAGTGCTAAAGTTCTGAAGCAGGCACACACTAATAGTATTTGAGAAACGGCAAGAGGGCTAGTGATGCTGGAGGATAGAGCAATAGGAGATGAGGTCAGAGAACTGGAAGTAGAGGAGAGGAGACTTAAATTTTATTGTTAATGAGATGAAGAACGGTTACAGGGTTTAAGGCAGAGGAGTGGCATGACCTGATGAAGGTTTAATGGAATCCCTCTGACTGCTGTGTGGAAAAGAGCTTGAAGGAAGGATGAGACGGTTGGAAGCAGAAAGCACACATAGACTCTACCACAATAATCTAGGTACTCAGGTGATCATAGCTCGGATCAGGCTGAGAAAGAATAAGAAGTTATGGATTCTGGATACACTTGAAAGGTAGAGCCAACGGTGTTCTTTTTCTATATGGAAAAAACCCCCGACAAAGATGACTTCTTGATGTTTGGACTGAGTAACTAGGAGGAGAAAGTTATCGTAAACTGAGATGGAGAAGACCTTGGCGGGGTCTGTCTGGGGCAGGGAAAGATCAGGAATTCAGTTTTGTATGTGTTATGTTTGAGACGCCTGTGAGATGTACACGCCTAATGGCGGGTGTCTACTGGGAATACCTATGGGGATACCTAAGAGGCATCAGTCAATACGGTTGATTCTTCCTCTATAGCTATGTAGCTTTATCTACCTCCAAGGGGTCCTTTGATGGTCTCTCGAAATACTTTTCCTTTTGCTCACTTAGGGGACTGAGATAGCACAGAATTTTCCATTGCTGATTCCATCTATGCGTCAAGATTTCCTCCATGCTTTGCTTAGGTAGCTATGCAGCAATACTGTGAAAGATAAACCATGTAAGGGGCAAGCAGGAAAATCTTAAAGAGACTGAATTATCCTGGAAATAATTTGGAATTTTAACATCACATGCAAAAAAAAAATCTCTTGAAGTACATTGGGAAACCAGCTGCGGCTGAAACATTACGACCATTAGGACCACAATTCAGTCTGAGATATTTGCATAATTGTTACTTTATAAGATCAAACTTTCCCCTGTATTTATTATTAAACTAATGCATTTCAGCTGCTGTATACTGTGGTTTACAAATCATCAGGAGCTTGTAACATTCACGGTCATGTGAAGAGCCAAAAAATATGTGATTTCTCAAATTAAAAACTGATCTTATTAGGAACAAACATAAATATGAGCAAAGAAGCAAACCACAAACCCAGGTTTGCCTGTAGATCTGTAAAGTTTCCACTAGGGCCAAGTTCCAACAAGGAATGATGTTATAAATTAGATGACAATTCTAACATTTGAGTGGCTAAAGATTTGTTCTAACATTGAGTATTTAAAGACACAGTGTGGATCCTGCCTGCCAGTAGTGTACATTCTAAATCTGAGGAGTAAAGATATGTATATGTTGATGGAATTCTTGAGCACTGTCATTCCATCTCAAGATAAGCAAAAGGCTACTTTCCCACACCTATTAACACTCCTTGTTAAATGATACAGAGCTACTTCCTTTCAGGTTTCAACTAGATTCCTTCCACTTCTTTGCTCCTTTATTTGAAGAAACTCCCATCTGAACAAGATTACCCACTCTTTCCATTATGCAGTTATACTACTTAAGGCAGAACTAATTACAGGATAACGCAAGCAGTTGTGTTTTTTTTAACATCTTTATTGGACTATAATTGCTTTACAGTGGTGTGTTAGTTTCTGCTTTATAACAAAGTGAATCAGCTATACATATACATATATCCCCATATCTCCTCCCTCTTGTATCTCCCTCCCACCCTCCCTATCCCACCCCTCTAGGTGGTCACAAAGCACCGAGCTGATTTCCCTGTGCTATGCAGCTGCTTCCCACTAGCTATCTGTTTTACATTTGGTAGTGTATATATGTCCATGCCACTCTCTCACGTCGTCCCAGCTTACCCTTCCCCCTCCCCGTGTCCTCAAGTCCATTCTCTAGGTCTGCATCTTTATTTCTGTCCTGCACCTAGGCTCTTCAGAACAAATTTTTTTTTCTTTTTTTTAGATTCCATATATATGTGTTAGCATACAGTATTTGTTTTTCTCTTTGACTTACTTCACTCTGTATGACAGACTCTAGGGCCATCCACCTCACTACAAATAACTCAATTTTGTCTCTTTTTATGGCTGAGTAATATTCCATTGTATATATGTGCCACATCTTCTTTATCCATTCATCTGTCGATGGACACTTAGGTTGCTTCCATGTCCTGGTTATTGTAAATAGAGCTGCAATGAACATTGTGGTACATGACTTTTTTTGAATTATGGTTTTCTCAGGGTATATGTCCAGTAGTGGGATTGCTGGGTCATATGGTAGTTTAGTCTCAGGTCTGAGAAGGCAAATCTTGGAGTCTGAACAATTTGTTGCAGATTCCCAGACGATTATTTTCTCCAGACAACCTCACTACTTGTGGTTAATGAGTCTGTTTTATTCCCTTCAAAATAAATGAGAATCACAATTGCCATTTTCATAGCCCTATAGAAGCTAAGAGTTCAATCTCTGAGGCAGTAGCTCCATTCCAGGCCCAGCTCTGACTCTTCTGAGCTAGGAGACCTTTGACAAAGTTTCTTAACATCTGTGTCCCAGTTTCATTGTGTGTAAACTGAGGTCAGCAATAGGACCTACCAATTGGCTATTGTGTGGATCATATGATAAATGCCACTTGGCATTGTGACTGGCAAATAATGAATGCTCAATAAAAAGGCCCACCCCTAATATCTGTGGAGTCTGGAGGGGAATATAAATGAAGATTCTTAAACCATCAAAGAGATCTGAAGCCAAACACTGGTGAAAGTGGTAAAGCAGGATTTTATTCAGAAACTATTGCAATCGAGGAAAAGGAGACTTCAGTATAGTATAAGAAGGATAAGCAGGAATTTATAGCCAAAGAATAGGATGAGAATGTCAGTGGATGGAAAATTACTAAGAGGAAAGAGACATTAAGAGTAGAGAGATTCTTGCTAAAGCAACTTAACAGGATTCTTGCTGAAGGCAGGCCAGGGTGACTGGATATCAAAGGTGGGGAGATTTTCTGTAAACTCACTTAGCAAGATTCTTGGTAAAATTGGGCCCAGCAAGAGGAGGGGGCCCAAGATGGAGGCCAAGTCAAGAAGAAGGCTAAGAGGAACTTGACTAAAGTTGATCAAGGAGAGAGTCTTTGTCAAAAGCAGAGTTCTAAACATTTAAGAGGTATAAAATTCAGTCAATAAACTGTTGAGTTACTTATTATTTTATCTATCATATATATTCTCTATGTATATAGTCTCATAATGACCTAGGACTCCTCCCAGTTTGACACCAGAATATGCCAGTCAGGGGAGAGCCAGCGTCCTTCTCCATAGGCAACAACTGCCCTCAGCTACCCATTGGGCCATGGGTGTGCATACCAATGGGGCAGACCACACTCAGGAAGATGGAGACTGGGACGAGGCCAGAATAAGCCCCAGAGGCAGGCTCAGGAACACTTGCAGAGGAAATTCCAGGGACTCAGTTACCCACGTATCCTCTTGGCCTTATGGACTCCTTACCCCATGGGAAGGAGGGCTAGAGCAGGTTGCAAAAGCATGGTGTCCAGAGAAGGAACGCATGACAGTTTTATGTGTTTTAATAACAACACTGCTATGACTTCTACAGACAAGTGTTACAGAAGATACGAGCTCAGATAAGGCACTAAAGAAAACTTTGCAAGGGAAGGGAAAAGAAGAGTTAAGGAAAGCCTATAAGAGTGAGGATATTCTAAGCAGAGAGAAGAGCAAGTGTTAAGATAATGTGGTGTATAAAACAATATGATCTCCATGCTCACAGTCTTTGAATATAGTAAGTATTGGACAACGTAATGGAAGTGAAACTGGAAGAGATATTGGGAAGGCTTTATCACCGAGGAGCACATGCGTCATTCTAAGGAATTTAGATTTTATCCTGGAAGATCTGCTGCAAACTGGCCAAAGCCAGTTTGGCCCCTTGAGAAATACAGCTTCTTTTTTATTTTTTTCATGTTACTGAGGTATAATTGACCAACAAAATTGTACTATATTTGAAGCGTACAATGTGATGACTTGCTATATCTATACATTGTGAAGGGATTATCCCCATCAAATTAACACACCTATCACATATATACCTTTCTTTTTTTGTGCGTGGTGAGAACACTTAAGTTCTACTCTATTAGTAAGTTCAAATTATACAAAATAGTATTATCAATTATAGTCACCATTTTATATATCAGATCCTCAGAACTTATTCATCTTATAACTGAAAGTTTTTATACTTTTACCAAACTCTCCTCATCTCCCACCCCCTGGCAGCCACGATTCTCATCCTTGTTTCTATGAGTTTGATTATTTTTTTTAAGATTCCACATATAAGTGATACCATGCAGGACTTGTTTTTCTCTGCCTAGTTTATTTCACTTAGCATACTGCCTCTCAGATTCAAGCATATTATCCCAAATGGCAGGATTTCCTTCTTTTTCAAAGTTGAATAATATTCCATTGTGTATATATATCACATTTTCTTTATCCATTCATTCATCAATGGGCACTTAGGCTGTTTCCATGTCTTTGCTATCGTGAATAAGGCTGCAATGCACATGGGAAATGCAGATATCTCTTTGAGACAGTGATTTTTTTTCCTTTGGATACATATCCAGAAGTGGAATTGCTGGATCATATGGTACTTCTATTTTTAATATTTTGAGGAACGTCCATACTGTTTTCCAAAATCACTGTTTACATTCTCACCTCCAGTGTACAAGGGCTCCCTTTCTCCACATTCTCACCGGCATTTGTTATCTCTTGTCTTTTTGATAATAGCCATTCTAATAGGTGTGAGGTAACATCTCATTGGGGTTTTGATCTGCATTTCCCTGATGATTAGTGATGTTGAGCACCTTTGCATGTACTTATCGGTCATTTGTATGTCTTCTTCAGAAAAATGTCTATTCAGCTATTTTGCCCATTTTTTAATTGGGTTATTTGGGGTTTTGCTCTTGAGTTATATGAGTTCCTTATATATTTTAGGTATTAACCTCTTATCAGATTTGTGGTTTGCAAATATCAAATCCCATTCCATAGGTTGCCTTTTCATTGTGTTGATGGCTTCCCTTGCTGTGCAGAAGCTTTTTAGTTTATTGTAGTCCCACTTGTATATTTTTTTCTTTTACTGCCTTTGATTTTGGTGTAAAATCCAAAAAGTCATCACCAAGACCAATGTAGAGCTTACCTCTGGTGTTTCCTTCTAGGAATTTTATAGTTTCAGGTCTGATGTTCAAATCTTTAATTCATTTTGAGTTGACTTTTATGTATGGTATAAGACAGGGATCCAGTTTCATTTTTTGCATGTGGATATCAGTTTTTCCAACAATATTTGTTGAAGAGATTATCCTTTCCTATTATATTCTTGCTGCCTTCTTGAAAATTGACCATATGTACATGGGTTTATCCCTGGGCTCTCTATTCATGTCCATCTATGTGTCTTTTTTTTAATGCCAATAGCATACTGTTTTGATTACTATAGCTTTGTAATACAGTTTGAAATCAGGACCTGTGATGCTTTCAGTTTTTTTGTTTTTCTTTCTCAAGATTGCTTTAATTATTGAGGGTCTTTTGTGGTTCTATACAAATTCTGGCTTTTTTTCTATTTCTGTGAAAAATGCCATTGGAATTTTGATAGGAGTTGCATTGAATCTGTAGATTGCTTTGGGTAGTATGGACATTTTAACAATATTAATTCTTCCATTCCATGAGTATGGACTATCCTTGCATTTATTTGTGTCTTCTTTAAATTCTTTTATCAACATCTTATAGTTTTCAGTGTACAGGTTTTTCACCTCCTTGGTTAAATTTATTCCTCAGTATTTTATTCTTTTTGATGCAATAGTAAATGTGACTATTTTCTTAATTTCCCTTTCAGATGGTTGATTGTCAGTGTATAGAAACTGATTTTTGCATGTTTATTTTGCATCCTGCAACTTTACTGAATTTTAATTAGTTCTAAGAGTTTTTTGGTGGAGTCTTTAGAATTTTCTACATATACCATGTCATCTGTAAATACAGACAATTTTACTTCTTCCTTTCTGACTCAGATGCCTTTTATTTCTTTTTCTTACCTAACTGCTCTGGTCAGGACTTCCAGTACTACACTGAATAAAAGTGGTGAGAGTGGGCATCCTTGTCTTGTTCCTGATCTTAGAAGAAGCTTTCAGCTTTTCACCACTGAGTATGATGTTATCTGTGGGCTTGTCATATATGGCCCTTATTATGTTGATGTACGTTCCCTTTCTCCCCATTGGGTTGAGAGTTTTATCTTAAATGGATGTGAAATTTTGTGAAATGCTTTTTCATATTTGTTGAGGTTATTGTATAGTTTTTACCCTTCATTTTGTTAATGTGGTATTTATCACACTGATTGATATACAGATGTTGAACCATTCCTGCATCCCAGGAATAAATCCCACTTGATCGTGGTGTATGACCCTTTTAATGCAATGTTGAATTCGATTTGCTAATATTTTGTTGAGGATGTTTGCATCTGTGTTCATCAATGATATTAACCTGTAATTTTCTTTTCTTGTAGTGTCCTTTTCTGGCTTTGGTACTAGGGTAATGTTGGCCTCATAAAGTGAGTTTAGAAGTGTGCCCTCCTCTTCTGTTCTTTAGAAGAGTTACGGAAGTACTGGTATTAATTCTTCTTTAAATGTTTGGTAGAACTCAACAGTGAAGCCATCTTGTCATGGACTTTTGTCTGTCGGGAGGCTTTTGATTACTGATTCAATTTCCTTACTAGTTTTTGGTCTGTTCAGGTTTTCTATTTCTTCATGATTCAGTCTTGGTAGGTTGTGTGTCTCTAGGAGTTTATCTATTTCTTCCAGGTTGTCCAATTTGTTGGTGTATAATTATGCATAGTAGTTTCTTATGATCCTTAGTATTTGTGTTAGCAGTTGTAAAGTCTCCTCTTTCATTTCTAATTTTCTTTGAGTCTTCTTTTTTCTTATTTAGTCTAACTAAAGGCTTATCAACTTTATCTTTGCAAAAAAAACCCCACCTCTTTGTTTCATCAGTCTTTTCTATTGTCTTTTTAGTCTCTATTTCATTTACTTCCATTCTAATCTTTGTTATTTTCTTCCTTCTGCTAATTTTTGGCTTAGTTTGTTCTTCTTCTTCTAGTCCCTTAAGATGTGAAGTTAGATTGTTTTTGAGTTCTTTTTGGTTAATGTAGGCATTCACCTCTATAAACTTCCCTCTTAGGACTGCTTATACTGTATCCCACATGTTTCGGTATATTGTGTTTTCATTTTCATTTGTCTCAAGATGTTTTTTTAATTTCCCCTTTGATTTCTTCTTTGACCCATTGGGTACTCTGGAGCATGTTGTTTACTATTTGTGAATTTTTCAGTTTTCCTCTTGTAATTGTATAGGTTTATTTTGCAGTTACTATGACACTTACATTAAATATCCTATCATTATAACAGTCTATTTTAAGCTGATAACAACTTAACTTTGGATGCATACAAAAGCCCTACATTTTTACACTCTTCCCCCACCCAACATTTTTGTTTTTAATGTCACAATTTATGTATTTTTACCTTGTGTATCCATTATCAAATTATGGTAGTTAAATATTTATTTTTAATACTTTTGTCTTTTAACTTTCACACTAGATTTAAGTGGTTTGCCCACCATCATTACATTAGAGTCCTGAATTTAACTATATATTTCCTTTACCAATAAGTTTTATACTGTCATATTTCCAATGTTACCAATAGTGTCCTTCAGTTCAGCTTGAAGAAATCCCTTTAACATTTCTGGTAATGTCAGTCCAGTGGCGATGAACTCCTTCAGCCTATGTTGGTCTGCTTAATGGTGTCCGATAAGACCCTTAAGCTATCTTCACTCTTTCTCATTCTTTTTTACTTTTCCTCCTCTAAATGGATGAATTCCACTGCCCTGTATTTGAGTCTGCATATCCTTTCTTCACTTGATCCAGTGTGCTATTGAACCCCTCCATTGAATTCTTCATTTCAGTTATTGTATTCTTCAGCTCTATGATTTGTTTAGTACTTTTTTATATTTCTCTCTCTGTTGAAATTCTTGTTTTGTTCATACATTGCTCTCCTGACCTCACTGAGCATCTCTGTGACCATTAATCTGAACTCTCTATTGGGTAAATCACTTATTTCCATTTCATTAAGATTGGTTTCTGGAGATTTATTTATGTTATTTTTCTGTTGTTGTTGCTTTAAACATAATTCCCTGTTTCTTCATTTTGCTTGACTCTCTGTGTTAGTTTCTGAGCATTAGATATAACACCTATTAGATATAACAGCCACCTCTCCCTGTTTTGACTTTCTGGCCTTGTATAGGAGATAAACTTTGGCAATCAGCCCAGACTGAGCTCCTGTTGCCTCTCAAACCTTTGTGATTGTCCAAGCTTCCTCTTTGTTCTTAGTGATTGTCAGTGGTGGAGGGTGTTGCAAGACCTGTGAGTGTCCCCAAAGCATGGGAAATGCCCATATGCCTATTCAGGCTCCCAGAGGACTACTAACTGCCTACATCTTCAGCTCCCCAAAAGAGGTTAATTGGAATCTTGACCCTCAGGCAGCAGCTGGGAAAGTGAGAACATTAGATATGCAGTCTAGCCCCTATCAGAAATAAATCAGGAGTAGGTGTTTTTGCTTACTCTGTGCTGAGCCAGAGGGAATAGTTGCTGGGAGTATCTGTGTAGCCATATAGAACCACCACTTTGCTTTTTGCAGTCCTGGAGGATTCATGAATGCCAAGCCCCATCAGCTCCCAGATGTACGTGATTTGGGAGCCAGTCCCCTGAGGCAGCCGTAACAGTTGGGGAAACAAGCTCCTTCCAGAGAGCCGTTGACAACTTGGTTTTACTGAAGGAGTGAGCCAAAGGGAGAAGGTGGGGAAAGTGCCCTCCAGCTCTTTCAGGCTTCAGGAAGGATCACAGTCAGCATGTAGATGTGAGCTAAACAGAAGCTGGTAAAGTATGCAGTTAAACCCCTCAAACAGCAGCTGGTAAAGTATGCAGTTAAACCCCTTCCAGGAAAAACTGGGAGATGGGCATTTTTGTCTACTTCCTCTGCACTGAGCCCAGAGGGATAGCCATTGGGAGTGCTTGCATGCCTGTTAACAAGTGTTTCCTTGTTTCTAATAGTCCTTTGGGACTTGTGAATGCAAGAGCCATTGGCTCTCAGAGCTAGGTGATCTGGGGACCTGTCCCTTGGGTGGCAGACTTAGGGACAGGTTGGGGTGCTATATGTGTGGTTCACACCTTTAGCTCCTCAGCAAGAAGCTAGGTTTGGATATTGGGGGTTCCCTCCTGATTATAACATGCTGTGCCAGGGGTGGGGTTTATGGTGAGAATGTGTCTCAGCCTTTCCTACCCATTTTGATGTTGGTATTTTTTCAGTTGCCTGATGTGTAGGAGTCACTCAAGTAGCTCTGTATTCCTCTCAGAGAGAAATAATCCATGTGTAGCTGTATATTCAGTGTGTCTGCAGGAGAAGGAAAATTCAGAATCCTCCTATGTTACCATCTTGGTGATGTCTTTTCTAAAATGTTGGTAGTTGCCCATGTTAGAATTAAGTGGGGCTATTCATCCCCTCCTCTTCAACCTTACTACCAAGTGGCATGTTACAATGAAAAGAAGTCCCCGAGTGAATTTAACTTATTCCAGGGATTTAAAAAGACCAGTTTATCATATCCATCCTCTCCAGATTCAAAATTGATCAATAAATATGAAAAAAAGATAGAAATCAAAATACACTCATTATTATTGGGAAAACTAGATTGGGACTCATGTGGTACTGTGTAAGAATGAGATTTGGCATTTTATTTTAACTACACAACAAGCAAGAAGAAGTATCTAGACAGAGTCTGAAATAGTTTCCTATCTAAAGGGAATTTACAAAGTTTAAATATGGATGAGGCAAAGTTTAAATATGGATAAGGTCAACTTTAGTAAAATCAATGAGGTCATAGTCAGTGGGTTAATTATCACACAGCTGGTGAGCAAATTCAATTTCCTAGGACAAATACAGTTTATAACTTCAGTGATCCAACACAATTTCCTATAGCAAACAATTGAATAAGCCTTGAGGTTAACATAGTCTTAATATTGTAGGTTATAACATAAGATTACAAATAAAACTCTGTCCTTCCTTAATCTTTCTTATCTGAGATGAAATGGTAAATACCATAATCTTACACTTTGAATTCTTAAAGCATTTATGTCAACAATGTTTAATCTGACTCTATATTTCTTTAACGTTAAACAATATTGAACGTATCTGCTCAATTCAGACAATTCCAGGCTTGCCTGATATGCTTACTTTCAAGAAGAGAATACCAGAGAAGACCTGGAGACGGAAGGTGAAGAGTGAGAGGAAGGGGTAGGAAGGAAGAGAGAGAGAACTCTAGCACACCAAAAGCTAGGGTTATACACAGAGCCCCTTTTCCCAATTTCACCAAAAAGTGAAGTCACTCCCACTGCTGGGCATAAGAGTCGGTCAGAGGTATGGAGAAGATGAAAGCTTGCTCCCAAATGAGTGCTTCTAAATGTGTGAAAGTGTTGGTGGAGGTTCCTATTTATGACCAGAAGGAACTTTAGAAAAAGAAAGAATAGTTTCCTTGGAGATAATATTGCTCAGGAAGAGTATGGCAAATGGGAAGAGGAAACCAATGTGGAATCTTGGGGAAAACAAACGATAAAGAAGCAGCAAAGGTAAGGGGTAGCCAGAAAGATACAACGAGAAATGAGGGTGGTGTCTTAGAAACATAAATCAGATAAATACTGACTGGAAAAAGTTTCAACAAGGAGAAAAAATTGTTCAAGCTACCAGTAAAGACCATGTGTTATGAGTCCCTATGAGTCAGGCACAGTGCTACATGTGCACCTCAGCCAATCCTCTAAATAAGAGGTAGTCTTACTTCACAGAGAAGAAAACTAAGGTTAAGACAACTTAAGTAACTTATAACAAAGTTGGGCTTTGAACTTCTTTCTGACCATAGAGTTTATTATGTTTTCACCATGCTGTAAAGCCTCTGAGAATGGGGAATTTGGCAAATATTTCATATATATCTTATACACCTCCCTGGGGGTCTCTTGAGGCCATCACTAGACTCTCAACTGCTTGCTCTTTCTCAGCTATCCTGCGGCTGCTCCTTTTATGACATGGTTTATCAACTCCACTGGGGTTCCCAATAGTCCCAATGCCTGGGATTGATGTGTTGCTTGCCCAGCATACTAGGTATTTATTGCTGCATAGATAGTACCTTTTAATTTCATAGTCTCTGTGGATCAGGAATCTGGGCTTTCTCTGGCTTCAGACCACTCTAAAGGCTGCAATAAATGTGTCAGTTGGGGCTGCAGTCATCACAGGCTCGACTGAGGAAGCACCCAAGCTCACTCATGTGATTGTTGATAGTATTCAGTTCCTCATGAGCTGCTAGCCAGAGGCTTGCCTTTGTTCCTTGCTATGTGGGCCTCTCCACTGGACAGCTCACAACATGACAGCTGGCTTCATCAGGGAAGGCAAAAGAGTATACGTTACAGCAAGATGGAAGTCAGAGTTTTTAATAACCTAATCTCAGAATTGATATCCCATCACTTTAGCAGTATTCTATTCATTAGAAAAACATCACTAGGACCAGCCCACACTACTGTGAGTCCCAAAATGACTTAAGAGTATTGTTCCTTTTGCATTCCCCACTCCACACACCTTCAGGTCTACAGCTTTATGGTAAAATCCCAGTCCTCTGATTTATAAAACTAGAATGAGAAGGAATCTTCAAAAGCACTCTGTTAAATTTCATGTTGAAAAGCCTTGAAAGGTGTTGGGAACTTCAGGATGTCAGTCAGAAAATAAGCTCCACAATTTTCCCTACTGTCTTGGTATTTAATGAAATGGGTGTTGTCATGTGACAGAAGGGACAAAACTGGAAGGAGTCTGGACAAGATATGTAATATAAGAACTTACAATATCTTTGTAAAACTTCTCCATTTTCTAGTCAGACTTGGGCCATTCGGCCCATACATCTCCTAAGAGTCAGTGAGAAATGAATGTCTTCATCTTCCCCGTGGCCATGGACCTTAGAGCAACTTAGGCTTGCCTGGCATTGTAAAAAATTCATTCCCACCCCCCTGCTCAGAAACCCCAACTCAGTAAGTGGTTTGGGGAAGGGGCCTAGAATTTGTGTAATTGCTGACCAAGTGGAGAAATTCTGGCAGTAGGAAACCTACAGAAAGGTGGGAAGCAAACTGCCTCTGCCTTAGTGTCGGATCCACCCAAGATGTCTTTAGCCCCATTCTTACTCTTTCTCTGACTTCCCAAACCCATAGTACCTGTGTGATTCTGCAAGTCTTTTCCTCACCCTCTAGAACTTAACTTCATCTCTATTAGACTTATATCATCCGCTGTGTCACTATCACATGATAAAGTTCTGTTCCATTCAACACAGACCTGCCTGCTGCTACCCACATGTACGAAAGACAAAGTCTTACTCCTAGGTTGGCCAGATGTTTGTTTCTCAGAGTCAGGCCTAAGTCTTTTAGCCGCAGATCAAAACTGTCAATAACTTCACAGTCATTCTGAACTGCTAATCTATCCAGAGATCCCTGGTACTGTCCAGAGAAATTATCTAACTAGACTTTTGCTTTCCTCAAGCTTCAGCTCAGTCCTTAATCATTCTGAGTTTTTCCTAAATCCCTCTGTAATTGATGAGCATTGACTGGGTTTCTCTACTTCCGCATCTACCAGATACCAATACTATTTTTATTTTTGCTTTGAATGTTTCCATACTACCAATAGCCTTAAGCTCACTTGAGGATGCTTTCAGCCTCACATCCTCTCCTCTCAGGAGCCCCATTTCCTCCATTCCATGTGATTCCAGTGGGGGCTGCCAATCATCAGACTTCACCTTTCTCATCTCAGGAACAGGCACAAGACCAAGACTTGCCAATCAGAGTCTCCTGTTCCCCAGGACACAATGGTTGGTGTACTTACTCCAGGGAAGGTTACTTGGGGTCTCCTTTTTTTTTTTTTAAGGGACTGATATGGATGCAAAAAGAGTAGAATACACTAGAGTTATAAGGGCTATTTTGATCCAAATATACTTGGGGCCATCTTTCCTATCATTTGAAAGAGAACCTGGCATAGAAACAAAGCCAACAGCAAAGAAAACAGAGTCAAGAGATAGAAAAAAGAAACAGATGCCTGACAACATCATTTAAATAACTGGGGACTGTCATGTCTGAAGCAGTGAATCCCTGAACTTTTCAGTTATATGAGCCAATAAATTCTCTTCTTTTGCCTAAGATGGTACAAGTTAGACTTCTGTCTCTTGTAAGAAAAGGAACTTAACCAATTTATCTCCACACAGCACACAGCACAGCGATGCCATAGTCACTTTTAGGGAAGGGAAAATATTTCACCACCATTATATACTTCACAGTGTCACAGAAATTATGTTCTTTCTTTTTTAACCTCAACCAGCTAAATAACAGTGATGAGGTTCCCAATTAGTCAACACTTAATGGGCCTATTTTATTTTTAAACACTACAATGCCTTCAGGTATCTGTGGAGAGGTGTGTGTCAAGTGACTGGCTTGTTCCCAATACAGAGGTAAGGCCAAATTGTATTTGTCAACATGGCCATTCTTATTCTTTCATGGATAGGCCACGACATACACACAAAACCTGTGTATTAGTGGTCTGAAACTTACAGGAAAACTTAGCATATCACTAATCTCAACTAGTAATTATCCCTTCCCAATTTCCCCATTTCTACCAAAGCTTCCCTTTCTCCTTTGCCAACTACATTTGACCCATTGTTATGGTCTGTTGCTTCTTTTTTAATAAGGTCTCTTAGGTCTGATGCTGTCTTTCTATTTTCAGAGTCACACCCTTTATAGGGTCTGGTTAAAAGCACCCTCAGTCACCCTTCATCACATGGCTCCTGGTAACATGTTAAAAGGTGTTCCCAAATCCATTGCCACTGTATTCAATCCAGGCTCCTCACCATTCAGCACTTCGTCCTCCTCCTCTCAACTACCATTTCCAATCTCTCCTCCATTTTCTCTTTTGATCCTCTTTTAAGTTGTTTTTTAAAAGTCCATTTAAGTTACTATCCTATGTGGGGTCCACCCTGTCAGAGCCTGTTTTTCAATATTTCAAAAAAATCATGTTTGGAAAAAGATTTTGTATAATAGCACAATTCCTAGGAACAATTTTATGGTAAGAGTGAAAAGGAAAAAACTGTGTGGTTTGATATTTTAACTTGATAAAAATGTTTTCTAGGATTCATTGTTCCAATTTATTAGTTAAATAATACAATAAATGCTTCCATATGACAATGACCTCATTTCTGTGAACAAATAAACTGACCTAAATACATGCCAAGAGAGATTGCTCAACTAAATCCATGAATGTGGGATTAGAAAATATAATGAACTCTAGCCAAGAAGAGTAGATGCTGAGAATATAAAATACCGTATATAGTTCAGGTATATAGAAGTGCAGTTTATTTAGAAATTAAATCCTCTTTAAACACTTAAAAAATAAAAAATATGAGTGTGATCCTGAGAGAGTCAATCAACTAAGAGGTTTTTTCCCACATTTTGAAGTTTATTGTCTTTTAAGCTCATTCTGTCTAAACAAGTAGTTGTTTTGAACAGGGAGCCTTAAAAACTTTTGCCAGAATTCTCACCCCAAAATAACAGAACAGTTGTCTGCTGAATATTGAGATCCTGATTTATAGTCTTTTTGTGATATTTATATTAAAATGGCATCTCCCCATTGAAATTAAAAGGAATACTAAGTAAACTACAAAGGCTAAACTTCAGATTATGAACAATTTACAAGGTCAACAACATGACTTGCAGGTTAATCACCAAGCAAATAATTTGACTTCACAGTCTATGCAATTCAGATTATCAAGGCTCATTTTATTAACTCAAACCTGATCTGAACTAGCATGAGGATATTTACAGTCTTTGATGTTTTTATTTACCCACTTATTGTGAAATATTAATAGGAAGTGCTACTTCAGTGAAAAGGAAAAATTCTAAATTCCAAAACAATCTGGCCCCAAGTGTTCTGGAAGACGGATGTGGACTTGTCCCTTTGTTTTATAATATCGAAATGTTGATCCTGTTTCTCCATTGTGTGCAGATTTTAGAAACTAGATTTAACATTAGTGTCTTCAACAGAAAGTTCCGTAAGTGATCAGATTAGCCATTTTCTCACCTCCCTTATTACCAAGTATTATTTATTACTGACCAGCTACTCTGAATAGAGCACTGTGCCAGGTCCTGGGGTAACAAAGAGGGAAAAGGCATGATCCCTGATGCTCAAAAACTAGTTGAGGAGTCATGGGGCATGCATTTTTTAAAAATTTATCAAACCTATAAATAAATTCTTTAGAATTTCCAAGGAAAGAATGGTCACTCAAGACTTTAATCTCCTGGGGGCTCTATGAAAGAAGTGAGACTCGTGCTGGACCTGGAAGGATACATAAGAATTAATCAAATGGATAAGAGGAAAGTGCATTCCAAAATAAGGGAAATGACATAAACACAAGAAATTGGAATGGGCAGAGCCAGTTCCTAGACAATGAAATGACCAATTTAGGTAGAATGGAAGAGGTAAGGGATTTATTTAATACTGATTATCTATTTTTTGCAGGCACTCAACTGGAAACTTGAAATACAACTGATAAATAAGAGAGTATCTGCTCTATAAGAACTATAATCTAGTAAAATCTACATAAAGAATTGTCCTAAAATTTTATAGGAGCTGTGATAGTATGACATGAGGATACAAAGGAAGAAATAATCAAACCTTTGTGGATAGCTAAGGAAAGGCTTCTTAGTGAAAGTACTGATTGAATTGGGTCATAGAAAGTACATTAGGATAACCACATGCACAAAGTCAGAGGTTGTTCTAAAAACACTGTTAACTTAAATGGATCTACATTGTAAGGTTTAAAGCTCTTACAACATGAAAATTCTACAACCTCTTTTGATAACCCATTCCAGCATTCAACAGCTTTATAACGTTCTCTCTTACAAAGTCCCTTTTACTCACCATCTTGACACCTCTCTTATAAAACTCAACATGGAGTATTTTATAACTTCTAGTTAACGTTTATCACACTCATATTAACCTTTTCTGTATGGGACGATTAAAGGGGAAAGACATGTTGCTTAAATTCCAATACAGACAACTTTAACTCTGTAACTCTGATTCAGAGGAATACCTGATTTAGCCTCTGTGCTGGCAATCTATCTTTGTTTAGTTTCCTTGGGTTGCTATACAAATACGGAGAACATTACTGCCTTGGGAAATAGGATTAACTAAAATCCAGGTGCTTAAAATATTTCCCAATGCAAATATAAACAACACTGGAGTGTTTATCCATCAATCATTCCAAGTACTCATCACGGGCTATTTTACTTCCCTCTTTAGTTTACTCTTTGTAATCCCTTCTCTTCAACATACTCAGGCACCCTATTAAACAATAACAAAGATTTTCTCTTTCTGGTATGGGAATCTCTCTCTTGCCATTGATAGAATACAAACATACACAAATCCCTTTAAATTTTAAGATAATCTTATTGCTTAAGAGTCAAGCTCCCCCAACCTTCTTCTTAATGGACTTGGTGTACTTTTTTTTAATACATGACCCATGAGCCCCCAATTTTCTTACAGTAATCACATTCCTGGTTTTCATGTACTTAGAGAAAGGACTTTCCCATATTTTCCAAAGAAAATGTCTTCTTTTTTGTTCACATTACCATATGAACAGATACATTCTACCATATATATAGAATTATATCATAGTTGATCCTTCAAAACAGAAGCCCCCCTTTTCATACTTATGCCTACAATACAACTTCTGGTACATAACAGTGCTGTCTAAATAGTTGGTTGAATGAATTATAGAAATAAAATTAGTGGACTTACACTGTAATATGTAATACTATTTTAAACCAATGATGCATATATTAAAATTAAAAGCTCAATATTTTATAAATTTCATATAGTCATTAATGAGATAAAATACCTCTAGAATTTTGAGTTTTGTGAAATAGTTACTTGAAAGAGAAAATCTCAATTTAGTTTTAGTTTGGGGGAACTAGGAACCCTGCAGAAATGCAGAAAAAACAGTCTTATCATATTTGTGCACATTGAGTGATTTGGTATCTCCCTACCTTCAGTGTTCCAGAAGCTGTTTTTATTTTAAAACAAAATAAACTTTTCAACAAAATTAAAACTATTAGCTCATCTGTCAGTAGTCAAAATATGCCAAGGCGTATGGAGAAGGTATTTTTGGGCAGAGCTGCTTTCCCAAGTTAAGAGATCCAGCAACCTGGATCCCTCCCGCTCCAGAAATCAGAATTTTTAAAGGAGCCTCAGGGCAGCATTCTGCCTTGCCTAATCCTTCCTATCTCTAGCAGCCAACCTTAGAAATGTTATTTTCTTCCCAGCCTTTACGACTCCTGTACTGGCCCCACAGTTCCTGACTCAGGCTCATTTCATTATTTTCCTAGGGGTTAGGTAGACTCAGTGACTTTGGTCCTAGGTTTCTGCCACCCAGATTACTGCCTATGACTAGTTATTTATAGCTAACCCCCTGGTCCTAATCTGGTGGAGCCATAGACCTTGCGATGGTTGAGACTCCACTATGGAAGTAGAATGTAAGTTTAGGTTAGAGAAGAGAACTCTTAGTATGACAGATTCCTTCCAGAACCAACAATAGAACTAAACTAGAACCAACTAAATAGAACCAACTAAATAGAACCAACTAAAAATAGAATTACCATATGATCCAGCAATCCCACTCCTGGGCATATACCCAGAGAAAACCATAATTCAAAAGGACACATGCACCCCAATGTTCACTGCAGCACTATTTACAATAGACAGGTCATGGAAGCAGCCTAAATGCCCATCGACAGACAAATGGGTAAAGAAGATGTGGTACATATATACAATGGAATATTACTCAGACATTAAAAGGAACAAAATTGGGTCATTTGTTGAGATGTGGATGGATCTAGAGACTGTCATCCAGAGTGAAGTAAGTCAGAAAGAGAAAAACAAATATTGTATATTAACGCATATATGTGGAACCTAGAAAAATGGTACAGATGAACTGGTTTGCAGGGCAGAAATTGAGATACAGATGTAGAGAACAAACGTATGGACACCAAGGGGGAAAGCGGCGGGGGGGTGGGGGTGGGGTGTGCTGAATTGGGCAATTGGGATTGACATGTATACACTGATGTGCATAAAATTGATGACTAATAAGAACCTGCTGTATAAAAAAATAAATTAAATAAAATTCAAAAAAAATTTAAAACTCATCACGTTTTATTATCCTTGCTTTTGACATTATTTACTTCTATTGTATCTATATGATATAAATACTGTATAATGATGTGCTACTGTGAATTTCTTCCCAACTCTGATTTGTTCAGGTGAGAAATCATTTAACAGTAGGTCACATATCAGATTTAATGATATTAAATTTATTGGGAAAGAGTTAACAGATTGAGATGAAATTCAATTTATCAAATTATGGTTGAATTTCTACTATAGGTTAGTCATGGATACAAGAACTTGGCAAAAATTAATGAAAGCATTCTGTGATAATCTATTGGTATGTGAAATTTTGATACAAAGTACTGTATATTTTATTATTACTTGTAAATTGCCTAGTACACTTCCTTTTAAAAAGTAAAATTTATAATAATTTATATACACAAAGATATGCATGCACTTTTTTTTTCAGAAAGCCAGTTGTTAAACATTTACCTACACCAGGGGAGTGCACAGGGGGGAAAAATTCTTCTAAATATGAAGATCTTATCAATAGTTTCCAAGGAAAAAATTAGAGAAACTAGTAAAACTCTTAGAAGAAAAGTCAGGCAAAAATTTTTGTGATCTTACATTAGGCAATGGTTTCTTAGATCTGACACCAAAAGCCCAAGGAATAAAAGAAAAAAATAGATTAATTGAATGTCATGAAAATTAATGTGTTTCACATTACTCTACCAAGAAAGTAAAAAGGCAACCCACAAAAAGGATGGAAATATTTACATACCATATCTGATAAAGGAATAGTATCCAGAATATATAAATTATTCTTACAACTCAACTATAAAAAGAAAAATAACCCAATTAAAAGATGGGCAAAAGATCTGGATAAACATTTCTCCAAAGAAGATATACAAATGACTGATAAGCACACAACAAGATGCTCAACATCATCAGCCATTAAGGAAATGCAAACCAAAACCACAATGAGGTATCACTGCTCATTTACTAGGATGGCTGTAATCAGAAAGACAGACAATAACAAATGTTGGCAAGGACTTGGAGAAATTGGAGCCCCCTCATACACTGCTGGTGGGAATGTAAAATTGTATACCCAGTTTGGAAAATAGTCTGGCACTTCCTAAAAAGGTTAAATACAGAGTTACCATATGACTTAATAATAATTCCATCCCTGGATAAATACCCAAGAGAAGAAAAATATATATGTGCACACTAAAACTTATACATGAGTATTTATAACAACATTAATCAAAATAACCAAAAAGTAGAAATAAACCAAATGACCCTGAATTGATGAATAAATAAATAAAATGTGATCTATCCATATGATGGAATATTCAGCAATAAAAAGAAATGAGGTTGGGACTGTGCAAAGATCCAGTAAGGGAAACTAAATAGCAGCAATGAATGAGATAAGAAGAAAACCCAACCCTTGCAACCACCCTGGCAGCTCTAGGTCTCACTGGTCCCACTTTACATACAGGTAAACAGAAGCTCAAAGTGGTCATGTTACAAGACGCCATAGTAAAGCAGTGCCAGAATCTAAACCCTGGGTTCTCTGGGTTAGTCCACGTTTTTCCACCCCTATAGGATGATTCTAAAAATGTATATATTATTGTTATTATCATACTCATCTATTGTTTTGGCATGAGGTTTTTGGCCAGTAATTTACCATAACAGTTACATCACTGAGTTAAATTTCTCCCACTTGTGAAGAACACAAACGACACATAGCAACATCCCCAATCAAAATTCTTAAATGATTAAATTGAAGAACTTCTTTGGACTCACAAGGCTACCCATAGCAAGGCATGTTTCTTACAAAGTTCTGGAGATAGCACTGGGGAATGGGCCTGAGAACAGCCCCAGAGAGGAAGCAGTTTCAGGTTTCCACTGTAGCCACGGATATGTAAATTTACTTCCTCCTCTCCTTTGCTGCTCAGCGCTTTTTACTCCATGTTTGGTTTCACCAGTATTCTTCCTTCTGTCCTATCTTCCTGTTTCTCCACTTTAACCAGAGTACTATATACAGTTAAAGCAGCATATAAAGTGACTTGAACTTCTGGAGTACAGGAGTATTTAAATCTGGGAAACATAATTTTAGCATAGTGATAATGATTTAAAAATAGAAAGATTATATTGCAAAAAACATATTTAAACTTTTAAAGCAGCAAACATTTATATTTGAGTCAAAAAATTTTTATCCAGAAATTCCTAAAATTGACACATCATTAATTTAGATTTTTTTCACTCTTTTACAAAACTTAACCCTAGATCCTTCATGAAGTGCTTTTTTTTTAATTAAAAAAAAATTTTATGTGAGCACTGCATTTTTTTTTAATGAAGTGCTTGTTTTTAAAATAAAGTCCTGACCCCTAGTGGCTACATTGAATTAATTCAATACCTAAATCTACTGAAGTCTTAACATCACAAAAAGGAGCCAGCCAGACATTATAACCTCTCATCAATGTAATACAATAGGCAAAATACAAACACATCTATGAAATATTTGTGAAAAAAAATCAAACTTGGATCTGTCTAGCCTCCAGGTCTAATCTAATAACCTGGTTAGAGGAAATAAAAAGGAGATAAACATGTTAAACAATATCAATCTAGAATGTCAGAAATTCTACCCCACAAAATGTCCAATCTTTTTTTTTTTAAACAAACAAAGGATGTGAAAAAATGGAGACAGAACTTCATAAATTAAAAGTATCTTAGGGACTTCCCTGGTGGTCCAGTGGTTAAGACTCCGCACTTCCACTGCAAGGGGCATGAGTTCAATCCCTGGTCAGGGAACTAAGATCCCACATGCCGCAGGGCATGGCCAAAAAAGTAAATAAATAATTTTTTTTTTTTAAGTATCTTAAGAGACATATTAAGCAAATGCAATCGTGGACCCTGTTTGGATCCTGATTTGAACAAACAATTTTTTTTTTAATTGTGAAAACTATGAAAATGTAAACACTGTGTATCAGACGATATTATGGAATTATAGTTTACTTTTATAGTGTGATGTTGATATTATGATTACTTATTAAATGATCTCTTAGAAATACATAGTATTTACAATTGGAATTTTTTAATTTTAAAGAAGAGAATTACAAGTAGAAGAAACTACAAATGCAAAGGCCTGGAGGCAGAAATGTGTTAAGATGAGATCAAAAAGGTCATGGAGGTGTGAGAAATAAAGGGTTTTGTAGGATTTTTAATGACTTTGGCTATGTGAAGTCATCAGAACATTTCTAGCAGAGGAGTGATATAATCAGATTTAGATGTTTAAAAAAGGTCATTCTGTATGGAAAGCAGATGTCAACAGGCAACCAGTTAAGAAGCTATTACCATAATATAGAATAAAGAAAGTGGTGGCTTGGACAGCATGGTAAGAAGTGGTCACATTCTGGTTATATTTCAAAAGCAGAGCTGACAGGATTTACTGATGGCTAAATATGAGTGTGAGAAAATGAGAGAAGTTAAAGACAGCCATAGTTTCCTAGCCTGAGCTATTGGAAAGATGGAGTTGCCATTTACTGATATGGGAAAGATGGCAGGAGAAGACTTGGTGAATTTGAAGTTCAATTTTTACCATGTTTTTCCCCCAGTTTTATTGAGATATAATTGACATATAATATTGTGTTAGTTTCAGGTGTACAACATAATTTGATATATTTTGAAATGATCACAATAAGTCTAATTAATATCCATCACCTCACACAGTTACATATATATATACATTTATGGAGGGAGGGGGAGAGAGAAAGTGAAAGGGAGGGAGGGAGAGGGAGAGAGACACCCCCCACAACTTCTTTATCCATTCATCTGTGGATGGATGCTGAGGTTGGTCCCATGTCTTGGCTATTGTAAATAATACTGCAGTAAACATGGGGGTGCAGATGTATCTTCAAAATAGTGGTTTTGTTTCCTTCAGATATATACCCAGAGTGGAATTGCTATATCATACAGAACTATTTTTAATTTTTTCAGGAAACTTCATACTGTTTTCCATAGTGGCTGCACCAATTTACATTCCCACCAACAGCACATGACGGTTCTCTTTTCTCCATATCCTCACCAACACTTGTTATCTGTTGTCTTTTTGATGATAGCCATTCGAACAAGTGTGAGGTGATATCTCATTGTGGTTTTGATTTGCATTTCCCTGATGGTTAGTGATGATAAGCACCTTTGCAGGTACCTGTTGGCCATTTGTATGTCTTCTTGGAAAAATGTCTATTCTATTCTTCTGCTGGTTTTTTAATAAGGTTGTTTTTTGCTACTGAGTTATATGAGTTGTTTATATATTTTGGATATTAACTCTTTAACAGATATATGACTTTCAAATATTTTCTCCCATTCCATAGGTTGTCTTTTCATTTTGTTGACGATTTTCTTTGCTATGCATAAGCTTCATAATTTGATGGAGCCCTACTTGTTTGTTTTTGCTTTTGTTGCCTTTGGTTTTAGTGTCAAACCCAAAAATTCATTGTCAATCCCACTATAAAGGAGCTCACCTCATGTTTTCTTCTAAGGCTTTTATGGTTTTGGGTCTTACATTCAAGTCTTTAATCCACTTTGAGTTAATTTTTGTGTATGGTGTAAGATAGTGGTCCAGTTTCATTCTTTCACGTGTGGCTACCCAGTTTTCCCAACACAATTTATTGAAGAGACTGTCCTTTGCCTATTGTATATTCTTGGCTCCTTTGTTGTAAATTAATTGACCACATATGCATAGGTTTATTTCTGGATCTCTATTCTGTTCCATTGATCTATGTGTCTTTTTTTATGCCAATACCATACTGTTTTGATTACTGTAGCTTTGTAATATTGATTGAAATCAGGAAGTGTGATAACTCCAGTTTTGTTCTTCTTTCTCTAGATTGCTTTGGCCATTTGGGGTCTTTTGTGGTTCCAAACATATTTTAGGAGTTTCTTTTATTTCTGTGAAAAATGCCATTGGAATTTTGATAGGGATTGTAATAAATCTGTAGATCATTTTGGGTAGTGTAGATACTTTAACAATACTAATTCTTCCAATCCACGAGCACAGAATATCTTTCCATTTATTTATGTCTTCAGTTTACTTCATCAATGTCTTGTAGTTTTCAGTGTACAGATTTTCGCCTCCTTGGTTAGATTTATTCCTAGGTATTTCATTCTTTTTGATGCAATTCTAAATAAGAGTTATTTTCTCCATTTCTCTTCCTAATAGTCATTAGTGTATACAAATGCATTGATATTTGTATATTGGTTTTGTATCTCGCAAATTTACTGAATTTGATTATTAGTCCTAACGGTTTTTTGGTGACATCTTTAGGTCTTCTACATATAATACCATGTCATCTGCAAATAGAGACAGTTTTAAGTCTTCCTTTCCAATTTGGATACCTTTTATTTATTTTCTTGTCTAGTTGCTCTATCTAGGACTTCCAGTACTATATTGAACAAAAGTGTCATGGGTATCCTTGTGTTGTTCCTGATCTTAGAGGAAAAGCTTTCAACTCTTCATCATTGATTATGATGTTAGCTGTGGGCTTGTCATATATGGCCCATATTACATCAAGGTATGTTCCATCTACACCCAGTCTGTTGAGAGTTTTTATCATGAACGAATGTTGAATTTTGCAAAATAATTTTTCTGCATTTATTGAGATGATCATATAGTTTTTATCCTTCATTTTGTCAATATGATCGATTGATTTGCAGATGTTGATCCATCCTGCATCCTAGGAATAAATCCTACTTGATCATGGTGTAAGATCCTTTTAATGTAATGTTGAATTGGTTTGCTAATATTAGGTTGAGGATTTTTGCATCTATGTTTATCAGTGAAAATTGACCTGTAATTTTCTTCTATCATAGTGTCCTTGTCTGGCTTTGGTATTAGGATAGTGCTGACCTCATAAAATGAGTTTGAAAATGTCCTCTCCTCTTCTGTTTTTTGAAAGAATTTGAGAATATTAGATATTAATTCTTTAATTGGTTAGTAGAATTCTGTGAAGCCATCTGGTGCTGAACTTTCATTTGTTGGGAGGGTTTTGATTACTAATTCAATAACCTTACTAGCAATTGGTCTGTTCAGATTTTCTATTTCCTCATGATTTAGTCTTAGTAGGTTGTATGTTTCTAGGAATTTATCCATTTCTTTTAGGTTGTCTAACTTGTTGGTATATAATTGTTCATAGTAATCTCTTATGATCCTTTGTATTTCTATGGTAACAGTTGCAATGTATCCTCTTTCATTTCTTATTTATTTGAGTCTCTTTTTTTCTTGGTGAGTCTAGCTAAAGGTTTGTCAACTGTGTTTATCTTTAAAAAAAAAAAAAGCAGCTCTTAGTTTCATTGATCTTTTCTATTGTCTTTTTTAGTCTCTATTTCTACTCTTTTAAATTTATTTCCTTCCTTCTACTAAATTTGGGCTTAGATTTTTTTCCTAGTCCTTTGAGGTATACAGTAAGTTTTTTTAATCTGAGATCTTTCTTGCATCTTAATGTAGGTGTTTATTCCTATAAACTTACCACTTACAACTGCTTGTGCTGTATCCCATAAGTTTTGGTATGTTGCTTTTCCATTTTCATTTGTCTCAAAATATTTTTTGACTGCCCTTTTGATTTCTTTGACCCATTGGTTATTCAGAAGCATGTTGTTTAATCTCCACGTAAATTCTCCAGTTTTCTAATAATTGATTTCTGATTTCATAAAAGATGCTTGATATGAGTTCAATCTCTTAAATGTATTAAGACTTATTTTGTGGCCAAACATGTGATCTATCCTAGAGAATATTCCATGTGTGCTTGAGAAGAATATGTATTCTGCTTCTTTGGGATGGATTGGTCTGTATATGTCTGTTAAGTTCATATTTCTGTATATGTTTGTTAAGTTCATCTGATATAACATGTAGTTTAGGACCAATGTTTCCATACTGATTTGCTACCTACAAGATCTATCCATTGTTGAAAGTGGGGTATTGAAGTTCTCTACTATTACTGTATGGCTATCTATTTCTCTCTTCATGTCTGTTAATATTTGCTATATATAATTAGGTGCTCCCATGTTGGGTATATAGTTACAAATGTTATATTGTCTTGGAATGACCCCTTTTTCATTATATAATGACCTTCTTTGCCTGTTATTAGACTCTGGCTTAAACTCTATTTTGTCTGTTTGTCTGATATAAATATAACTAAGCCTGCTTTTTTTTTTTTTTTTTTTGGTGTCTATTTGCATGGAATATCTTTTTTTCATCCCTTCACTTTCAGTCTGTACACATTCTTAAAGCTAAAGTGAAAGAGCATATACTTTTTAAAAATTCATTTAGCCATTCTATGTCTTTTGATTGGACCAGTTTTTACCATGTTAAATTTGAAGCTTACTAGATAGATGTTCGAGAGGAGATGTGGATGAGTATGGAGTCCAGGGGAGTAACCTAGGCTGGAGACGTAAGTATAGGAGTTGTGAAACTCTACCACTAACTCTCCTTTGCCTTTCTTAACTTCTCCAATTTCCTCACCTTTTAGGTAGGACCAAATGTAACTGCCATTTTTGTAGGTTAAAAATGGTAAAATATAGCAATTTCATATGGTTCAACCACATATAAATGGAAAGATTCCTACCCTATTTCTTAAGGCAGTTAAAATGTTCAATGAGATTAACGTGTGAAAATTTACACAGTAAATGTTTAAAGTATTGTTATGAGAGAGCTTGTCTAGTTACAAATTAGAAGAAGCATTTTCATAACTCAGAATTCATTCTCATGCAACACACATTTTAAGATGATTTCAGGTTCTCTATGTGGAATCTGTTTAGGGAGGTCCCATGACTGGAGTTAAAGCATTTAGCAAATGTTTGAATGCTCTGTGTCAGCACAAAGCTCATCACCTGTTTGAGAAACTGCTCTTAGACAATGCTGGAGAGATAAAGTCTGCCTAAACCTGCTTTTTAAAATAATCCGGTCTAGATTTACCCAATCCTGGATCAATACCCCTAATTAGCATACCAAAAAGTGGTCCAGTCTTGACCCAGGACCTGCTAAAGTCAGTTTGAACTCCACTCAGTGCTGGATAAACTGGTTAGGCACTCTGTATCTAGCAGCAATACCTTAGTTTGGGTCATTTCTCTTATCTTTGTTAACTAACCATTTAGTCCCATGGTTTCCTTACAGTTCCTGGAATGTGTCAAGAATTTCCCCTCTCCCCTCTATTCATTTCCCCACCTTTCACTTGTGGGTTCACCCTCCTCACCTTCTTCAGATCTTTGCACACATGTTAATTACTCATGGAGTCTTTTGTTGACTATCCTTTTGTAAATCAAAACCACTCCACCTAGCACCATCCAGAACTCCCTATCTCTTCTCCCTGATTTATTTTTTTTCTTCAGGGCACTTACCATCTGAGAAAGCAAAAATCCCTGAAATCTGGAAATTGGCCTGATATTCACAGCTAGGCCATGGTGTTCTCCTGTTGGCCATAAACAATCTCACAGAATGTCAACAACAGGCAAGGACACAATTATAAAATTGTCCCTGCTTTCTGACAACATGCAATCCAAAGAAAATCTCTACTTATTAGAACCTCCCCAAGGTTATCCAGCCAAGGCCTAAATCCTATGATAGGTTCCTTTTTAACACCCTCTTACTGAGCTCCCCCATAGTTCCCTGTGGTGATAGTTCTCCCTCACTGCAACAATAAACCCAAGTTGTTCAACTACAGGTGTGTTCCTGGTGATATTTGCCTGGAGGACACTGATACAGCTAACATACTATCTGTTCTTCTTACTCATTTTTTGATTGTCTGTCTTTTCCCACTAGGATGTATTTCTATGAGAACATGGATTTTTGGCTATTTGGTCAGTATTAACATTGCCAGCAGCTAGAACCATGCCTGGTATATTATAGGCGCTCAATAAATAGTTCTTGAATGAATGAATGAACAGTAAGCACTCAGATTTCAGTAGGCATTAGAGATGCAAGCACGAACCAGAACCAGAGCAAGTCCTTGAGATCTTCAGAGTTTGACTAGTACTGGTTCAATAAGTTTGCCTGAGGAAAGGAAGAAAGCGGCAGAGACAGAAAGTCAAATTCTGCACTGGGGCCTGCTGTGTAACTCTGTTTTCCATTCCTGCTTTCTGTTCCATTGCTTTCTTTCTTTATCAGGATCATCCTTGGGAGAAAGTCAGACACACTCTCCTGAAACCAGTGCCAGCTAAAAGAAACCAGATATTTCTGATCTTCTGAGGCACAGGCTAGTAAAACTACTCCCTCTTGGGAGGAAAGTACTTGTCCATATTAGGTAAATTATCCATCTCTCCAAGGGAGCCAAATAATAATGATTTTCAAAGGCCAAGTAATAATTCAGTGATGAGTAAAATTTTTCCACAGCAAGTAAGAGTTTAGAGGATTTATACATTCCCCCAAGCCTTTCAATTAGAAATATAGCAAATGGCCCAATAATTTGTTATTTCTAAACCTAAATGCATTTACCCAACATGTAGCTGGTTATTAGCATTCATAGCAATATTTATGACATGCGTGTTGGCTCTGTAGGTGTACAACACATAGAGTCTTGATGACATCATTTAAAACTTTAAAATGTAGTATATTAGGATATGAACTTCTCAGTATTATACACACACACACACACACACACACACACACACACACACACACAGAGTAACAGTTGAATAATTGCACGTCACACACATCTATTCCCTGTTAAGGGTACAGCTAAAAATCAGTCAGAAATGTTGCCACTTGTCATAAAATATTTTCCTTTGTTTTCTATCATGGAACTAGCCACAGTGGATGCTAAGGTAGGTGATAAGAGAAGTATATTTGTTTTCAGTGTTTTCTCCAGCTTCTTCTTAGGAGAATTTATCATTGGATGAATCTCATTTGCAGGCCTTCCAAATAAATTGACAGATCTCTATAGGGTTGATGGACAATTATGTCCATGGGCAGTGGGTACTTCAAATGGTGGCAAGCAGTGTGTTTTCTCTGTCAAGATATATTTAGTTCCAGTGCAGTCAATAAAAAAGAAAACATGGCTGAGTCTTCAGTAAAACCTAAGAGGCTTCCTTCAATGTTACACTGATTGAACTATGAAGATTTGAACCCAAAACAGCTAAATATATAGGAGAGGAAAAAATATATATATAGGAGAGAAAATAGTCCATGTTCTCAAGTAATGAATAACATACCAATCTATCACATACTATATTCTTCGTTTGACTTCCAATTTTTATAAAAGCAGAAATAAAGTGCAGATATCTTTCAAGGCAACTTGAGAAACTATTACAAACTCATCTTAGGCACTGGCCCTGCCATCACCTTCATCTTATTCTCTCATTCTCTCCAAACAGCCTTCTCTTGTGTTTCAAAAAAATCCCTTACGTAGCTTATTAGCTCTCATAATTCAAAAAGCCCTTGAAATAATCTCTTTCTTGATAAAATGACACAAATGATGATCCAGAAGAATAAGCTTATAGGAATCACCAAAAAATCGTTTAACAGTTTATTAATAAAGGATATTGTAAAGGATACAGATGAACAACCAGATGAAGAGGTACACAGGATGAAGTATGGAAGAGTCCCAGGAGCAGGAGCTTCTGTCCCCAAGGAACTGGGGTGGCCCTACCTTCCTGGCATGTGGATGCTTTCACCAAACCAGAAGCTCCTCCTCTGCCCATTTTTCAATCGAGTTGTTTTTTGTTGTTGTTGTCAGGTCATAGGAGTTCTTAATATATTCTAGATATTAACACCTTACCAGATATATGATTTGCAAATATTTTCTCCCAGTCCATGAGATGCCTTTTCACTCTGTTGATTGTGTCCTTTGAAGCAAAGAATTTTATAGTAGGAAAGGTTTTAAGAGCTGGGGTGAGGACATTGTAGACCACCTGTGTTAACTGGCCTTACCCAAAGGAAAAGTAAACTTTCTCTTATCTTCATGACAGGGGGGGGTACTTTTACAACCTGGAGCTAGGCACCCACGGTGGTTAGGCTCCTACTCTCCCAGCAGACAATGAGCGATGGGAGCATATCTTCCTTGATTATTACATTTCAAAGGGATGGCTATGGGAGAGAGGAGGTTAAAGGCTTTTTTTTTTTTTTAATTTACATCTCTGGAGGTTCCTTAAAAAACTAAAAGTAGAGTTACCATATGATCCACCAATCCCACTTCTGAGCATATATTTGGAAAAGACAAAAACTCTAATTCGAAAGATACATGTACCCCAATGTTCATAGCAGCACCATTTATAATAGCCAAGACATGGAAGCAACCTAAATGTCTGTTGACAGATGAATGGATAAAGAAGGTATGGTAAATATATACAGTGGAGTATCACTCAGCCATAAAAAATAATGAAATAATGCTATTTGCAGCAACATGGATGAACCTAGAGATTATTATACTAATTGAAGTAAATCAGAGACAGACAAATATCATATGATATCAATTATATGTGGAATAAAAATTGATACACAAATGAACTTATTTATGAAGCAGAAATAGACACACAGACATAGAAAACAAACTTATGGTTACTAAAAAGGAAGGGGAGGGAGGGATAAATTAGGAGTTTGGGATTAATAGATACACACTAATATATATAAAATAGATAAACAACAAGGACCTACTGTATAACACAGGGAACTATATTTAATATCTTGCAATAACCTATAATGGAATAGAATCTGAAAAAGAATAGATACCTATGTGTGTACCTAATATATATACATATACATACATATATATATATATATATCTGAATCACTTTTCTGTACATTTGAAACTAACACAACATTGTAAATAAACTATACTTCAATTTTTTTAAAGCCATTAAAAAAATCAATTCTAAAAAAAATAAATTACACATCAAAGGGGCAGAGAAAGAATTTACAAGTTGTCAGAAGTAAATGCTCTAAGAAAAGGGAAGTCATGAGCCTAGAGGGAAGAAGCCTGTCTAAAGTTTAGTTAAGCTGAGTGAACTGTAAGGCCATGTTGATGAAAATAAAGCATTTGGGGACATGAGAGATCAGAAAAACTAATTCCAACTGAGGAATCCCAGAAAGTGTCAGAAGTGATAACATTATGTAGCCTAGAAAGCAATATAAGATTCAGCAGAAAAGTTACTGAGGAGGAAAATGCAAAGTAAAATAACATCACTAGAGAGAAACAGAAAGAAAGAAATGATATTTCATCACGAGATAGCTAATAAGACACCAGTGTGTCAAAGGAGTTATTGTGGAAGACTCAGTCTGGAAACATGGGTGGAATCAGACTGCTGAGGGCTTTACTATCATATTAAGGATGCAGAATTTATTTTGTGGACCCTGGGGGCTCGATGAAAAAATTTAACAGTGGGGATATGACATGATCTGTGTTTTGAAAGTATGGAAAGTAGCTAAGCAAGGAGGAGACAGGCAGTAGAGAGAGCCCTGCCTGTTGGGCCTTCCTGTTGCCACTGTGTGGCCCACACAGCTGGTAGGTGTTTCCAAAAAATGTACAAAAGTACAAAAAAAGGGTATAATGGCCTCCCATTCACCAGTTTCAACAATGACTAATTCATGGCTAATGTTGATTTACCTAAACCCACACCCATTTCCCCCACTCCTGTCCCCATGAATTATTTGGAAGCAAATCTGAAACATATAATTTCATCTATAGGCATTTCAGTATTTATCCTTGCAAGATATATCTTTAAAGAATAAAGATTCTTTTAAAAAAACAAGCCACAGTACCATTATCACACCTAAAAAAATAGCAATAATTCCTTAATATTTTTGGATATGTAATCAGTGTTCAAATTTCTATATTATTTCAAATTTTTATAGTTTGCTTTCAACAATTTCTTTGTTGGTTCTCCCACTCCTCTCTCTTTTCCTTTTGATATACTTGTGAGGAAACACTGTTATGTGTCCTGCAGAGTTTCCTATATTCCGGATCTGGCTGACTGTATCCCTTTAATGTCATTTAACATGTTCCTTTGTCTTCTTTATTTTTTGTAAATAACTAGTTAGCTACAAAAAGGCATGACTGGATTTTTTGCTTTTTTGCAAGACTCCTTTCTAGTTTCTCTTTTTGTGATGTTAGCAACCAATCAATGACTAGGTAAATTATTTCATTTGGAGTTTCAAAATGGTGAAAATCTGATCCTATCAATTCTGCATTTATTAGCCTTTATTCTTCTTTAAAAAGAAATTTCCACTCATGAGTTAACTGAATCCCTTGAGGTACAGTGATTTATAAAAACAGGATAAATGTTTAATTCTATCTCTTTATTTACCAGTTTCCATTAGTATTAGTAACAGGAGATATAAGTATTTATATATATCTATTATATTGTATACCATGTTAAAATAGCAGAATAAAGCAAAAACCTAAAATATAATGGTTACCAATTGAGGGAGGGAGGAACGGGATGAAGGAACTGGAATAGAAACTAAAATTTCTGAGTTTAATCTTATTTTATAGATTTTACTTGTAACTATACAATTATTTTAAATACTTATTAAAATAAATTACAAAATAATTCCTAAGAACTAAAAAAAGTTTCAATTCCTAAAAACAGAAGCAAAAACAAGTATTTCTGTGTATCAAGTTGTTGACATAGCCAACCAGAAAGAAATTATTTTAAACGACTTAAAAAACTCATAATTTGTATATGCATTTCCAGTAGTATATAGTCTAAGGACAAAAAAAACCTTCAATAAAAATCTTTAAATGTTCCAGTGATTATACTGTCGATGGTAGCATTAGTGTTGTTATTCTGAGATGGTTGCAAATGTTATGTGGGACAAAACAATCACCATTTTGATGCAGTTGGGGACCAACATTTTCAGTGTGGGAGAAAGGCTATCAGATGTAGGATAAAGAGGTTAAATAAAAATCTTATAGTACTGAATTTTTTTTATATGACAAATCTTGTTTTCTTACCTCCCAACCTTATTAAAGTTTTTATTTAATTAAGCCTAAAAGACTAATAAAAAAATTTTAAGGCACTGTTCTAGACAACCGTTTATCCACCAAAGCTTAAACTTCGAAATACATTTTTTGGACATATTAAACATTTATTACAGGTTTGAAGGTGCCTCCTTTTTTTTCAAGGAATATAAAATATACAGGTAATTGAGTTTGTGTATAAAATTATACTTGGCATATTAATTTAAATAGGATTTAAAATCCTAACAGAATTTTGTTTATTTTTTCTTTTTCTTTTATTTACTTGTAAATGCTATATTTTGCATCTCTAATACACAAAGTCCATTTTTCTTATTCTCATAACTAAAAAAAATCACTATTCCACCTAATGTTATTGTATTAGTTTGCCAGGGCTGCCATAACAACATACCGCAGACTAGGGGATTTAAACAACAGAAATTAATTTTCTCTGAGTCTGGAGGCTGAAATCCAAGATCAAAGTGAAAGCAGGGTTGGTTTTCTCTGAGGCCTCTCTCCTTGGCTTGCAAATAGCCCCTTCTCGCTGTACCCTCACAAGGTCTTTTCTCTGTGTGCTGGCATCCCTAGTGTCTCTCTCTCAATCTGTGTCCTAATCTCTTCTTTTAAGGATACCAGTCATATTGAATTAGGGCCCACCCTAACAGCCTCATTTAACTTAATCACCTCTTTAAAGGTCTTATCTTCAAATACAATCACATTTTGAGGTACTAGACATTACCGCTTCTACATATTAATTTGGGGCGGCGGCGGTGGGGGGGGCAGCACAATTCAGCCTGTAACAGTTAATAGTAATTCCTTAATATCACATAGCCAATTCACATTCAGTTTTCTTACGGTTTACTACACTATGTATTGGGCAGATTGTATTATCATGTTGTCACTTTAACAAGTTACTCTGTGCCTCTTTATTCAAGTAAACTGGTAGTTAGACCTAGGGGCTTGATTCAATTCAGATTCTATTTCTGTTTTTATGAACATAATTCATAAATAGTAATAATATGAAATACACTACATCAGGAGGCATATAATACTTGATCAGCTCACGTTTTGTATTGTTAAGATTGACCAGGTGTTTTCAGGCTGATCCATTCCTTATAAAGTTCCCTTTCACTCTTCCACCTAATGGTTGGTTATTTGGCAACCATTAGTTATTATTTCCTCAGCCGTGTCCAGTCTATTAATAGGTCCATCAAAGGAATGCTTCATTTCTGTTGCATTTTTTTTTTATCTACACCATTTCTTTTCAGTTTTCTTAGGATTTTCATCTCTCTTAGATTGCCCATCTGTTCTTGCATGCTGTCTATCCATTAGAGCTCTTAGCATATTAATCATAGTTTTATTTCTTTATTTAAGTATAGTTGATATACATTATGTTAAAGGTGTACAATATAGTGATTCACAATTTTTAAAGGTTATACTTCATTTATAATTATTATAAAATGTTGTCTATATTTCCCGTGTTGTACAATATATTCTTGTAGCTTATTTTATACGTAACCGTTTGTACCTCATTAACCATAGTTTTAAATTGCCAGTCTGATAATTCCAACATCCATGCTATGTCTGGTTGTGATGCTTGTTCTATCTCTTTAAACTGTATTTTTGGCCTTTTAGTATGCCTTGTAATTTTTTCTTGATAGCTAGACATGATGTACTGGATAAAAGGAACTGCTGTAAATAGGCCTTTAGTTATGTGGTGGTAAGGTTTGGGAAGGGGAAGCAGTCTACAGCCCTTGGCTTAGGTCTCAGTCTTTTAGTGAGCCTGTGTGCCCGAACTGTGAACCTCACAAGTGTTTCTCAGATTCCCCCACCCACAGGTGAGACACATGGCTACAGTGGGCTGGAATTGGGTATCTCCTTTCCCCCAGGTCAGCTAGGCCCTAATAAAACCAGCAGATTAGGCTCTGGTTTACTAGTTTCCCCTGAGGGCAGGCGTTGTTAAAACTACAAAGTGCTCTGGTGTTTTCATCCTACCAGCCTGCCCTATGGATGACACCTGCCAGCCTCTACAACTGCATGAGCCAATTCCTTAAAATGAAGGAATGACTCTACCCAGAGCAATTAGGCAAGGAAAGGAAATGAAAGGCATCCCAACTGTAAGGAATAAGTAAAACTTCCTCAATTTACAGATGACACGATCCTATATAAAGAAACCTTAAAGAACACACACACGCACACCACACACAAGTATTAGCACTAATAAACAAATTTGGCAAGTTTTCAGAGTGCAAGATCAACACTCAAAAATCAGTTCTTTTTTAATACATCAACAATGAATAATCCAAAAAGGAAATTAAGTAAAAATTCCATTTATAATTGCATTTACTATGGACTAAATTGTGTTCCCCCAAAATTCATGTTAAAGCCCTATGCCCCAATGTGATTGTTTTTGGAAAGAGGGCCTAGTATCTTTATAATAAGAGACACCAGAGCTGCCTTTCTCTCCCTCACCACCACATGAGGACACCCGGAGAAGGCAGTTCTCTACAAGCCAGGAAGACAACTCTCACCAGAAACCAAATCTGTCAGCACCTTGATCTTGGACTTCCCAGACTCCAGAACTGTGAGAAAGAAATTTCTGTTGTTTAAGGCACCCAGTCTGTGGGATTTTGTTATAGCAGCCCCGAACAGACTAAGATAGCATTCAGAAAAAAAAATGAAATAGATGGAAATAAATTAACTAAGGAGATGAAAGACTTGTACACTGGAAACTACAAATATTGCGAAAAAACATTAAAGAAGACTTAAATAAATGGAAAGACATCATGTTCACGGATTGGAGGACTTAATATTTTAAGATAACAATACTTGTCAAAGAGATCTATTAATTCAATGCAATCCCTATCAAAATCCCAGTTGCCTTTTTTGCAAAAATGAAAAAGCTGATCCTCAAACTCATATAAAATTGCAAGGGGTCTGAAGAGCCAAAACAATATTGGAAAAGAACAAAACTGGAGGACTTACACTTCTCAATTTCAAAACTTAGTACAAAGCTACAGTGTGGTGCTGGCACAGGACAGACATATAGATGGACAGAGTAGAAGTAATACTCCAGAAACAAACCCATACATCTATGGCAAATTGATTTTTGACAAGGTTGTCAAGTCCATTCATTGTGGATAAGAATATTCTCTTCAACAAATGATTCTGGGACAACATGCAAAAGAATGAAATGGAATGCCTACCACAGAATGTATATAAAAATAAACTCAAAATGGGTTAATGACTTAATATAAGAGCTAAAACCATAAAACTCTTAGAAGAATATAGGGGTGAATTCTGTAGAACCAAAACTAAAATGGAGTCACTTATATTGGGAACAAAATGGAGTTGGACAACACAGGTGCACTAAAGAAAAACGAAACTTTACCTTACCTAATGTAAGTTGCAGGAATTTACAGCCCTCCTCAGAAATCAGCAGAGGATGCCAGCCAATCCCCAAAGACCAAGTCTGCTCATGCTATCTTTGGACTTCCTTGTTTCCCTGACACAACTACCCTGATCCAAATAAGGATCAGCTGAAAAAGCCAAATTACTTCTGCATTTACCCTATACACACTCTTTAGTCTGTGAGCAACTCAGAACTCGTCGCTCCCATAGCCTTGAGTTTCTTGGCTTGCAGGTTGAAATCCTTGTGATAAACTCACTTTCTGCTTTGTGTAAAACGAAGTGCAGACATGGTTTTCAACAATCCTTATGACCTTGGATTTGGCAATGGATTCTTAAATATGACACCAAAATCACAATCCACAACAGAAAAAAATAGATAAATTAGACTTCACCAAAAATTTAAGTTTGAAAATCAAAAAACATTAGCAAGAAAGTGAAGACAACCTACCGAATGTGAGAAAATATTTGTAAATCATATCTCTGATAAGGGTCTAGTATCCAAAATATATAAAGAACTCATAACTTAACAAAAAAACAAACAACCCAATTTAAAAATGGGCAAAGGACTTGAATAGACATTTCTCCAAAGAATATATACAAATGGCCAATAAGAACATGAAAAGATTCTCAATTAATATCATTAGCCATCAGGGAACTGCAAATCAAAACCACAATGAGATACCATTTTATACCCGCTAGAATGGCTATGATCAAAAACAAAACAAGACAAAAGTTTTGGTGAGGATGTGGAGAAACTGGAACTGCCATACATTGCTATCAGTATGTAAAATGTCTCAGCCACTATGGAAAACAGTTTATTGACTCCACAAATATTTAAGCACAGAATTACCATATGACCCAGCAGTTCCATTCCTGGGTACTGACAAAGACTCTCTCCTTGACTAAACTTTAGTCAGGCTCCTCTAAGCCCTCTTAGCCTCTACTTTAGTATCGGTCTTGTGGGATCTGCATCAACCAGTTGTAGTAAGAATCCAGCTAGGTCAGTTTAGAGAGAACCCCTACCGGGGTATCTGATCACCCTCAATATCTGATCGGATTCTTCATCCCCCCACCGTTAATAGCTGATCATCCTGGTCTGCCTTCAGTTAAGAATCCTTTCAAGTCGGTTTGGCCAGAATTTAGCCCTTACACCTGATATTTCCTTTTAGGCAATTTCCACCCAGTTTCCCCGCCCCACCTTGGCTATAAATCCTTACTTGTCTATGCTGTTTTTGTAATTGAACCCAGTTCTATACTAAGGTCTCTTCTCTCTACTGCAATAGTTCCTGAATAAAACCTGTTTTTTTTACCGCTTGAATTACTGTCAGATTCCAGGTTTCTTTAACAGTATATACCGGAAAGAGTTGAAAACAGGGACTCAAAACAATACTTCGACACAAATATTCATAGCAGCACTATTCACAATAACTCAAAGGTGTAAACAACCCAAATGTCCATCGCTGGATGTATGAATTAATTGGGGTATATACATACAAATAAGATGCAATATTAGCCATAAAAAGAATGAAGTCCTGATACTTGCTATAAGGTGGATGAACCTGGAAAACATTATGTTATGTGAATGCAGACAGATGCAAAAAGGTCACATATTCCATTTACGTGAAATACCCAGATTAGGTAGATACTTAAAGTCTGAAAGCAATTGGGGTCTGCTAGGGTCTGGGAGAGGGAAGCATAACGTGTAATTTCTTAACAGGGGTGAGGAAAATGTTTTGGAACCAGTATGGTTGGTGGTTGCACGACACTGTGAATGTACTGAAGGCTACTGAATTGTGTACTTAAAAATGTTTCATTTCACATTCTGTGAGCTTCACTTCAATAATCATTTTTTAAAAGTTTATAACCAAACAACCAAAGTTGTTTAAAGGTGCAGAATTACAATCAGACATTGCAATGTGCTCTGGTTATTCCGTTCCTGAATCTTTACAACTCTTCAGTGAGGTGTTTTGTTTTATGGCATTAAATTCATTGGCACTTGATTGATAAGACTATCGTAGGCTGCAAGGCCTGCACTAGTAAATACAGAAATGGTGTCTCTCCCTTTCATGAGGATGGGCTGAGCAAGGAAAACTTGTTCCAAGTTTCTTTCACTGTAGAAATTCAACAGGGCTCCCTACCTCACAAAGAGCCATACGCTACCTCTCGTTTTACGGACCTGGATGCCGGGCCACCGAAAGCGCTCGTGGGCCTCGCCCCACCACCGGGCCTTAGTCAGGAAAGGCATCGCGGGGACCAGCCCCAGGCGGGAGCATCCTGGCGTCGAGCCTCCTGGCGGCGGCCCCGCCTTCCCACCTCTACCACTTCCGCCCGCGGTCGCCCGCCCAGTGCGCCAATCGGAAGCGCGGGCGCCGTAACAGGCGGTCGGCGGGGCTGTGGCGCCGTGCGGGCAAGGGGGCGTGCGGAGCGAGCGGCGGGCGGGCGCGCAGTCGGCAGCGCGGCGCCGAGGTCAGCGCGTCGCGTTCTGGCCGAGCCAGCGGCGATATCCTGAGGCGGCGGCCCGCACAGGTGGGCTGCGGCTCGCCTGCGGGGGACGGGGTAGCCGCGCGAGATTCGGGGCGGGGTCAGAGGTGAGCGAGCGGCTTCCCGAGTGGCTTTTCGCCGCTTCCGGCGTCCGGAGCCCGCGGGAGGAAGGTGGTGTCCCCGGAGACGCGGTGGGCTGGGTCGAGCCAGCCGCCCTCCCGGCGGTCCCTCCATTGCCTCTCGCGGTGCTGCCAAGCCACGCTTTTCATCTTAGTTTTGACTCTTGGGTTCCAGTTACAGGTATTTCCGGAAACTCGTAAGAATTGCGCGTAGCGCTTCTTTGGGGGCGGGGTTCTCGGTGTCCATATTGAATAAAGGCTGTTCGCTGCGCTGTGGCGTTGGGGCGTTTTTCAGGTAAAGTCTGAGTTGTAAACAAATGCTTGAGCAGTTGGAGGAGACTCACGTCGATCGGGGAAATCAGTGGGATTGATGGAGACGTTTAGGATTGATTACTGGTCCTCGCCGTGGTTCTCGGGATTTCAGAAATAAGCTTGGCGAATAGCTGCCCCTGGAAGCCATCTCCGATAACCACCTCCAGGGAGGGGCTGCGTACAATGAAGTCCCTGGTAGGACTCCCAATAGAAAGTGATTAGCGCGATTTTCGGAGTCAGATTGAGTACCGTGTACGATGGGTGATAACCATGATGTAAAAATAGGTCAAAATTAAGAAAAAAATTTGTATTAGTCTGAGCAGAATCGAGGCCTTACTTTAAATGTTTTGCTTTCAAAAATCTAAAAATGGGTGTTGGATTGAGTGGTCTGGAAGGTTGTAAGATTTAGGAGAAAGAATCTTAATATTAAAAAGAGAGGTCTGGGTTCCAGTCTAGTTGTGTGATCATGGGAAAGTCACTAGTTCTGAGAGCCTTATTCTGTAAAATGAAGACGATAACTACAGTGGTTTTCTCTCAGGGTTCTAGTAAATTCTGTATACAGTCAGAATGTTTGGTTTGTAAGTGGTTATTGGGTTTTTTAGCACTTAGTTTAAATTCACTAAGCCTTCCTCTCCACCATCCCCCTTAATTTAGTGACAAGAGATAGTCATCATCACATTTTGCCTATACCTAGTGTATCTTCATCTTTAGATTCAATGGTCAGAAAATTTTCACCGTAAATTCATCTTAAATCTTTCATGAGCTCTTCTAGAGTAGGATTACTGTCTTATTCGTTTTTTGAATGATTATTCCTGGAACCTGTATGGTGCTTGTCTTTTTTGGTGGTTTGTGGGTTTTTTCCTGTTTTTTTCACCCCCTCCCCTCCTTTTTTTTTTTCAAACCTGAACTGGCAAAACTTAAGCTTTGGGTTCACCCAGAGCGAACCAAAACAATTTAACACGGAAAATAGTGTTTTCTGTCGCTTAAAGATGTGCTCAGCTGTGTGTAGACACACAGGGGTGGTTACAAGGAGTTAGGTAAAGAATTAGATTAAAAATAAGCTTTATTTAGCATCACTCTCAGAGCAAACATACCATTTCTGTGGGAGGCAGAGAGGATATAGCAGTCGAGTTCAAATGGCAGCCCCTTTGAATCACCTAGGGAGTTCCAAAAATGGAGATCCCTGGACCCTACTCCAGACCAATTAATGAGAATCTCTGGAGGGTGGAGCATGGGTATCCCACTTTTTAAAGGTTCCCAAGGTTACTCTCTTGTGCAGCCAGGATGAGAGCTTGTGTGTTAGAGGAATGAGGTTCTTCAGGAGTGTATCTTGTTTGCTTGAAGAGGTGAGAGGCTGGAAGAATTAGAGCTGCATTGGAAAATGTAGCCTGGGGCATTTGGGGGAATATCATTAGAGGACTTTTATCAGCAGGTATGATGAAATGTATGATTTGTAAAGTGAACTGTGCAGTGACCAAGGCCAGAGGGCAGGCTGTTAAAATAATCCAGAGTAACAATGAAAGCAGCAACTGTGATGATAGAAGAAATTAAAAAACATTCTCTCCTGGGTGTTAAACATTTTTAAGAAACTGAGTAATGATTTTAACTTGCAAACTGTATTTTGCCTTACCTAGTTACAGCTTTTCAACAATGAGTGTACAGATTGTCATATAATGAATTTTATTGTTACTAATTATTTTTAAAGGGTCTTAGAAATATATATGCCTCAAATAATTTTCCTTGTTAATTAAGTAATCTCATATCTCTTGAGAGCTTTATGTTAATATAGGGGTTGTGTTATTTTTGCTTTTTCAGTACTCTAAGACTGATTTCTAAAGGTACGGTTTTCACCCCACTTCATCAACGCACATAAGTTTTCTCCTTTTTGGACCTCTATTTTATACCACAATGGTAAGCTACAGCTCAGTATGTTAATATTCTTAGAATGTTCTCTTCCTTCATCTCCATAAAGGTATCTGTATGAAACAGAAATATTCTCGTAAGCTGCCCAAGTTACCCTAACTGGGAAATTACTTAGCAATCACATGCAAAATCTTCTCTACAAAATAGGGGGCTCATCTCTCAACTCAGTGTTATAATCATATCCAGATTACACAGATAATCTATCTGTCCTTATTTTTGGGAAGTATTAAAAAATAATTACTTCTGTCTACTTTACTGTAGTCCAAATCATTGGCAAGAAGGATAGGTATAAATACAAATAGTTTTGGGGGCATAGGTTTCTCATAGTTTAAAGTTCCTCTTAATTTAGATTTAAAAAATAATTTTAACAACAAATGTAACCTGCTTACTGCAAATAACATTTAAGCAGCATTAGTTTTAACCTTCTAATGGCAGATTTCTGCTTACCACTTAGAGTCAGTAAACATACTTAGTGTTGGGCATTTAACTCTTGCCATTAAAGAATTAAAGACAAAGGAGAAAAAAATCACTTTCTGTTCTAAAGAAACAGCAGCATTTGACAGAGAATAAATGAACACTAACCACCATGTTGGATAAACCTCAGAAAACATATATCTTCTCTTCTTGGGATCTTGCATGTATACGCTTGCCCTGTTAGAGAAAAGCTGTCACAGTGGGGTTCTGACCTTGCCTTATATTTTGCATTCGTATTCGCCAATCACTTCCCTCTTAAGTATTTGAACGCAATAGTGAATAAACGATACTAGTGTTTACATATGCAAGTATATCTCACTGGAGCTTTTAAAGTTTTGATATCAGAAGATTAAATATTTACTTGAGAAGACTGGCTATTTGAAATTGTCCTAGAGTATACATTTGATTGTGTTTATTATAATTTTTTGATCTAAACTTACTTGAAGCTTTTATGGCCAAAATAATTAAAATAACCTTGTGTTTTTGTCAAGAGTATATATTCAAAGTTACGTTTTTATGTTGGAAAATAGTTTATTCTCAAGAATCTCATCTTGAATCCTGGGAGACAGTTTCATTGAAATCTGCCCATAAGATATTTTAACAAATTAAATTGGTATAAATTTATTTTAACAATCTTTTGAAATACTGGCATATTTTAGACTTTTTTACTTACTTCATTTAGATGCTTGGTATGTAGGGGTTCTGTTGCTGTTTAAAAAGCCTAGCTAAGGACTTCCCTGGCAGTGCAGTGGTTAAGACTTCACCTTCCAGTGCAGGGGATGCAGGTTCGATCCCTGGTCGGGGAGCTAGGAATCCCACATGCTTCGGGACCAAAAAATCAAAACATAAAACAGAAGCAGTACTGTAACAAATTCAATAAAGACTTTAAAAGTGGTCCACATCAAAAAAAAAAAAAGAGAGACAGGTACCACAGTGTTCATTGCAGCACTGTTTACAATAGCCAGGACATGGAAGCAACCTAAGTGTCCATCGACAGATGAATGGATAAAGATGTGGCACATATATACAATGGAATATTACTCAGCCATAAAAAGAAACGAAATTGAGTCATTTGTAGTGAGGCGGATGGACCTAGAGTCTGTCATACAGAGTGAAGTAAGTCAGAAAGAGAGAAGCAAATAAAATATGCTAACACGTATCTATGGAATCTTAAAAAAAAAAAGGTACTGATGAGCCTAGTGGCAGGGCAGGAATAAAGACGCAGACGTAGAGAATGGACATGAGGACACGGGGTGGGGGGGAGGGGGAGAGGGAAGCTGGGGCGAAGTGAGAGTAGCATCGACTTATATACACACTGAATGTAAAATAGTTAGCTAGTGGGAAGCAGCAGCATAGCACAGGGAGATCAGCCCAGTGCTTTGCGATGACCTAAAGACGTGGGATAGGGAGGGTGGAAGGGAGGCTCAAGAGGGAGGGGATATGGGGATATATGTATGCATATGACTGATTCACTTTGCTGTACAACAAAAACTAACACAGTATTGTGAAGCAATTATACTCCAATAAAGATCTATTAAATAAAAAAAAGGCCAGCTATTTTTGTAATCATGTATTCTCTGTCCTTAGGACTAGGAGGACAGGGTCACTTCAACCTTTTCATGATTTCCAAAGTCTGGCAATATTTATTCTTCTCCCTGCCCTCTTGGGATTTTGGTGGGTGCTAGGAGCTTTTATTCCATGCAACTTAGTAGATTGAAGTATTGGAGTCTGCAAAATAAAACAGAAAAGTGTAGGTTTTTGTAAATAAAAAATAAAAGTTCTTTGCCTCTCAATGAAATTAAAAATGACTGTCATTGTGAATGAAAAATGCTGTAACTCTGTGTGATACCCAAACCATAAAACTAGAAAGAAATCATTGGTGGTGTATTTGCTTAATTTTTTTTTAAATCTAGTACTTTTTATTCTTGGGTATCATTACAGAAGAATGCTATACAAATGAGGAAGACAGTTAACCTTCTTATTTCTCCCTCTTGCCTTACAATAAGGGTCTCTAAGAAATCAATGAAGGATGGGGATCTACTAGTAAATCTCAAATTGTACATGTAATAATAATACTATATTTTCATCGTTTCTAAGATGCATTTGTTTTTACGTTTTCATTACTGAAGTGATAATGTGTCTACAATCAGTGACATCTTACAGTTATAATTGGCAGCACGTTTTTCTTAATGTTAAATAATAATTCAGGCATATAACTGATGGTATCTTAAATTCATTAAAACATGCTAAGCATAGCCTTCATTTATTCTATTTCTGGTAGGCACTGACCTAGAAACATTGTATTATAGTTTCTCTGCATAATATTAGGAATTTCTAAGTTGATATTAGGTACCAACATAACAACCCCCTTGGTTTTCAGGATTCCTAGCAGCTTAAGGGATTTTAGTCTTTGCTTCACTTTAATTGCATACCTGATGGCCAGTATATTTTCCTGAATGGTGCTCTTAAAATGTTGATGTTTATAAAATGGTAGTGGTTACCATATCGAACCCTCAGCCCTGTATCAGCTGCACAAGCATGGCCAGAGAAAATCATGGTAGCATTTCTTAACTACTTTGTGGTCATAATCAGGTGCCTGAGACTGCATATAATTTCTTTGTGCTATATCTTGAGTATACAATGGGGTGGGTGGAGGAGAGAAAGAAAAATGTTAGACCTGTTTTAGAAAATAAAACACATTTAAACACTTAATTAGAAAATGTTATATGTATATTAAAGTATGTTTGTGTGAAAATAACTAATATTACCAAATACACTATTTACTTTTTACAGCAACAAGCTTTAGAACTAGCTTTGGATCGTGCGGAGGTGAGGCGTGACTAAGTTACATATTGAAATAGTGTTGTCTTTAATCGACAGGACTCAGTTTTAAGAGATTTTCGTATGTGACTGTCAAAGGAGTACGTTAATATTAGGACAAGTATGCAAATTTTTCTGTAAATACATAAAAACTACCAGATGATGTTTGGATCGTCTGATACTTGGAATGCTCAGATAGTAATGCTGTGGAATAGAAATTGAATAATACAGTGGAATAAACATTTGAACAAGGACATAGAGTTTCTAAAATTATGTTTTCTGTTTTAACAGATATTCTAACTGCTCAATTAAAGGGGAAAATAGCTCAAATATATAGAGTCCTTGTAATTGGGTATGCTATGCATATTCTGAACAACCATAAAACATTGAAAATATTGCTAACCTGTGAAATCACAGTGGTGAAACTATATGATTTTGCTTATAATATAGCAAGTAAATATTGTGCTAAATTTTAGTACAGTTTAAATTTCACTTGTTTGTAACATATATTTAGAAAAAGTAGGTTTCCCTAAAAGGTATGATTTAATATGCATCAGAGACTTGAGTGACTGAACAGCCTTTTTAGCCTTACATGATTTATTAATACAGTTGTTCATGTAGTATGCAAAAGACAAGCTGTTTTCTTAAACTTCTCTTTTTTAGTATGTCATTGAAAGTGCCCGACAGAGACCTCCTAAAAGGAAATACCTATCTAGTGGAAGGTATGAATGCTTAATTAATTGATATCTTAGGCTCACAGAAGTATGATGATTGCCATCATTTATTTCATTCTTCCTAGACACTGAGCTAGAAATGTTATATTCTGGGTACTTTGCATATACAGTTGACCCTTGAACAATGTGGGTTTGAACTGTGCAGGTCCACTTACTTGCAGATGCTTTTCAGTAGTAAACACTACTGTACTTCATGGTCAGTGGTTAGTTGAACCTGTCGATGCAGAGGAACCCCGGATACAGAGGGCCGACTACAAGTTATACGAGGATTAACCCCTGTGTTGTGCAAGGGTCAACTGTATTAGAAATTTCTAGGTTGATGTTAGCTACCATATCCAGCCCCACTTCACCCCCAGTTTTTGGGAAATTGGAGGAAAAATTACAGGAAAATTCAAAATGTTTATTTTATGATTATTATATTAACATTACTTTGTATACTGCCTTTGTTTATTAAATTTTAGAAAATCTATATTTCAAAAACTTTATGATTTATATATTGAAGAATGCGAAAAAGAGCCTGAGGTTAAGGTAAGTATAAATTTTTTATGTTATTACAACTTTTTAAATGTAGTGGAAGAAGGAAATTTGAAGGAATTAGATTTGAATGATTTATATTTTTGTTAGTGAACAGATATCTTTTCTAACCAGACTAGCCAGTTCTGCAGCTAAACCAGAGCTCTGGCTAATCTCGCACCAGGCAGGGATCACCTACTTAGGTAGCAGAGGGGAACCATGTTTGCTGAGTAACAGACTATCTCATTGGGAAGTTAGAAGAAGCAAAGCCACCATGTGTATTATCTTTTGCATCTTTTTCTTCCTGAGAAGTTATTTGTAGACTGAAGACAGGAGAAAATTAACCTATTTCTTCGTGGTGAGTTGCACTGGAAAGTTAAAACTATTACAAGATATGTAGGAAATTTAGATGTGATAATAAAAGGTGAATTTGGTCAGAAAAATTAGTTTATGCCCAGGTTAACTTAATTCATTTTTATTTAGCATGAAAGTGTGGGCAGTAGAAATGTAATAGAAATTGATTTTTTGATATCTTTCGGACCCTCAGGTCGTAAGGGCCTTAAAGGGCTCTACTGAGCTTCTGTTGTCTGTCTTTAAAAATGAATACCTCTTAGGCAAAAAATCAGTGGAATTCCAGTAGTATCTAACCTTTAAAATCTTTAGGAGAAAAATGATTGTGAAACCATGAGTAAATCTTATGGTATGGTTTCCATAAATTCTATTGAGGTATAGTTGACATAGAATAAGTTGAGTATGTTTGAAGTATACATTTTGTAAGTTTTGATGTGTATTAAAAAAAAATTTGAATAAATTTGAAGATCTAATTGGCTTTATTAAACGATTCATGAATTGGGCAACATCTCATCTGGCAGAGATACTCTGAGGAGTTGCACAACATGGAAGGCTTTTATTGTAAGGAGGGCAGGACAAGGAAAGAAAATCATCAGCAAGGAAAAAATGAGAGTTCACTGGAGGAAAGTAAAAGTGCCAGAAATGACGGCTTTTTGTTGGCTGAGCTGCAGGTGTTTTCCATTGGCTGGCCTGCAGTCCTTTCCCATTCACTGAACTTGTTGCTGGGAAGAAGAAAGTCTCCCTTCCCCTAGTTGGGGAAGTAAAGTAGTTGCATTTCCTGTTTGGGAGTTCAAGGTAGTTCTCTTCCTGGTGGGATCAGTAACTGATGTCTTCCTGTTTGGGGTAATTGACGATGAGTGGTGGGGCAGGAGAGCTCCCTCTGCAGTCCTTCCCCGCTCCAGTTTTAGTTGAGGTTTCCTTTTATTAATTTTCACAGTATACACCCATAAACTGTCACCACAGTCAGTATAATGAGCATATCCATTGCCTCAGAGACAGAACTAAGATAGGAGAGATACATAAATGAAGATTCTAAATTGGGGTTGACAGCCATTGTCCACTGGCCAGATCTGGCCCAAACATGTTTTTGTAAATGACCTTTTATTGGAATACAGCAGCACCCCTTGATTTATGTCTTGTATGTGGTTGATTTTGAGGTAAATAGCAGAGTTGAGTAGTTGCAACACAGACCGTATGGCCCACAAGACTAAAGTACTGTCTGGTCCTTTAAGAAAGACATTTTCTGACTTCCCATCAATGTGGTTAAAAGTTGCTTTGCTTTGCTTTTTAAAAATTTATTTTCAAAATGCAGTTTTTTGATTCTATGGTGACTATAGATCAAGAATTTATAATTTCTTTCTGCATATGACTATATATATATATATACATGTTAAATATACTCAAAATGGATTTGTTTTTTGATAATGAAAAATATTCTATTGACTGATATCTTTCACAAATAAGATTTGATGAAAGGATTTATTATATCTATAAGTGGGTTTCATTTTAAATCATATACATTTCTAAAATAATAGATTTTGATGTATGTGTATTAGGTTCCCTGATAGTTTTTTGTTTTTTTTAGCGAAGTGGTTTCTAAGGAGCTGTTAAATTGAATTTACAGAAAATTACTTAAATTACTTATGTCCTTTTAACCAGTTAGATATTTTTGGGTTTAACATTTCAGCTGATTAGAGCTGTTGAACTTGTTTGGATCTAGTTTAGGCCATAAAATATTTAAGAAATGTGCTCTGTAACAGTACAACCAAAGAAAATGCCCCAAATTATTTATGTAGATTTATACTTAATAGAAACTAATTATACATTATAGCATCTTTCTAAAAAATATTTACATTTAATGGTTTTCCTTTTTAAATATTTTTAGTATTTGCTACTTGTGTACTCAGGTACATATTTTGTATTTAAGTGTGTTTATTTTATATATAGATCACTAGTTTTTCTTTGTGATATTAATTCATTTGCCTAAAACATAGTAATAGATCAAAATTAAGTTTACACAGATGTGGAAGGAGCATCAAAGATTAACCCAGGTCTGATTTTATTAAATGATTGCATTCTTTGTTATGCTGGATTATTTTCATGACCTCTGCCTCTTTTTAAAGCAGAAATTAAGAAGAAATGTGAACTTGTTAGAGAAGCTTGTTATGCAGGAGACATTGTCATGTTTAGTGGTCAACCTATACCCAGGAAATGAGGGATATTCTCTGATGCTCAGGGGAAAAAATGGATCAGGTAAGAACTTCCAGAGGGCAGCAGCCACGAAAATCCCTCTGCTAGGCGGGATGTGCTGTCTTTTAGAAGTAGCTTCTTAACCTTCAGATCAGTGATGACTTGATAAAAGAAGACTTTGATTCCAAATTGTTCTCTTTATGGTGTTTTGTTAGAATATTAGAAGTTACCTCTAGTATGATTAGCCTTCCGGAATTTGAGAAGTATTCTGACTGAGGTCTTTGAAGTTAAATTATAAAAGACATAATTTTAAAATACTTGTCAAAATTTCCTTTCGTTCTGTTGCTATTTATATATTTAAGATAGCATCAGGTGTTTTAAGGTATGTTTTTCTTCTGTGCTTTGAATATACTTTGAGTCTGAAGCTTTCAAAGTTAAGCAGATTCACTGCCTTTTGAATAGTTTTCAACATTTTATTCCTATTAATGTGAATATGAAAATAGAGTTTTAAAATATAAATACTCTTAGATTTCACTAAAGAGGCATTTAAATTTTGATACAGTGATGATACTATGAGTTCTACAAGGAACTTACCTAGTTAAGAATTTTTTCTTGTGTTGGTTGTTAATTGTATAACACCAAGAGAATTTTGTTCTATAAGTAGTCATTTTTCGGAAGTGATACCAGATTATCACTCTGACTTCCAGATTAGATTAAGCAATCTTCAAGGAACTTTTTAGTTAACAGATGTTGGAATTTTATCGTATTCTGCTTACTATACTGCTGGCTGTGATTTGTACTGTGATTGTTGTGCCAGACGTTTTTCCATAGTATATTAGGTGTTTTCTCCTTTCTGCTCTGAAACTGTGTATAGTTTATCAAGTTTTTTAGCAATATATAAGGTGATTTATTTTTGAGACTTAAATAAAGAAGGGCTTTAGGAGAGCTTTTGGCTTTATTCTTTTTATTTTTTATCAGAAGTTACTTAAATTATTACCTAGGCTTTTTGGTGAGGCTGATCACTTTCTGAAACTTTATGTTTTAAAATTAAGATTCTGAGACCATTCGACTGCCTTATGAAGAAGGGGAATTACTTGAATACTTGGATGCAGAAGAATTACCTCCTATTTTGGTTGATCTCCTAGAAAAATCTCAGGTACAAAATTTTTCTCTTTAAAATGTCCTTAGATTTGCCAGATATATGTTGTTTTGTGATGAAGGGTATTTAGTTGTATTCTCACTAGTGCATGGAACATGAAATGAGACATTGCACATAGCTATATGAAAATTGGTTTATTGTGGAATATTTATTCTTTAGGCTGTACTGAAATGTATAGATTTAGTTGATTCTTCTAAAATTGCTATAACAATTAACTCATCCACTGGAAATCTCCCTATAGCTACAATCAAGAAATTTTGGAAAAAACTGCTTACTTTCTTGGCTTTCCAGCCATACTATGGTAGTTTACTGAGGAAAAAGAAGCCATCAGATGGGAACTCCCATTTCCTCCCAGCATCCCCACATCTCCACATCTCTGTCCACATTTTCTGCCTGCCTTCCTGTTAAAATGGATGAAATAAGCTGTTCCTAAGGCATCTTCTCCACTTTATGTTCTGGATCCTTCTCCTCCTTCTCAAGGTCTTGCAGCTTTAACCTGCCTCTCTTCTATTATCTGTTTTCCTCTCTCTAGTAAAGAATATAAGCATATTGTACCATCTCTCAACTTCTAAGAAAATCCTTTCCTGTTCTCACCTTAGTTGGTCTCTTAGCAAAGTTCAGTGTAAATAACTACTTCCTCCTTGAAACACCCTTCTTTCAGCTTCTGAGACATCACCTTCCTGGTTTTTCTCTTCCCTCTAGTCTTTCAGTCTTTTTTGCTGTCATCTCTGTTCCCCCATAAATATGTTCAGGGTTCAGTCCTAGGGATTCTGTTCTTTAGTAACACCCTCTCCCTGGATGATCTCAAACAGCTTAATGAGTTTAAAAAAATGACAGTTAATCCCTTGCTTATCTCTCTTACAATGACCATCCCACCAAGCTCCAAACATACATATTTACTGGGATATAGATTAGGTTCTTCAGACTTACCATGACAAAACGGAGCTTTTTATTTTTACCTCCCAAACCAGTTCTATTACCAGTCTTTCCAATCTGACAGATAACTATACTCTCACCTTTCACATTCAGTCCACCAGCAAGTGTCAGCTGTACCTTCAAAATACATGGTCATGACCTTCTATAGTTACCTTTCTGAACTTCCTGTTTTCATTCTAGAACCCTAGAAATCAGTTTTCCACAGACAACCAGATTAAGCTTACAAAACAAAAACAGAAAACAACAACAACACAGTTCCCTGTTTGAAGTTCTCCAGTGTCCTCTCAGTGTACAAAACCCCTGCCTTTCTGTTTGTCTTCACCTCCTGGTTCTCATCCCCACTCACTACACTCGAGCCATCTGTGGCTTCTTGCCATATTAAAACACACCAAGCTTATACCTATCTTATTCATCTGCTCATCTGTCCCAGATGTCTGACCCTTTATTGTGATTCAGGTCTCAGCTGAAAATTACTCCCTCAGAGAGTTCTGTCTGAGCACACAGTCTAAATTAAGCCCCTCCCTATTTTATTTCCTCTGTAGCATTCACTGTCTCAAGTTACCTTTTTTATTTGTTTACATGTTTATTGCCTGTCTTACCACACTGAGAGCAAGTATCTCACCACTCTTATCTATGAAGCTTCTTGGATAGTGCGTGACACACAGTTCACATTGTAGTGGCTCAGTAAATGTTGGTTAAAAAGCATGAGCATAATAATGACTGACAACATGGAGGTCACAGTACCCACTAAGAGTTAAGAATGGTGAAAACACAATACCATAAGCGACTGTGGCAAGTGATAATTAGCAAGACTTGAGTGACAGAGATTCTTACCTTTGGACTTAGAAAAAGGACAAAAGAACAGTATCTTTAACAGAGATTATTATTTGAATTAATGTTAGCTTCCTTCCTCTTATTAGTAAAGCCTATCTTCTGGAAATTTTAGCAGAGCAAATATAGCAGTTGTATCTGTAAGCTGAAACTCTGGCATGGTTATTGACAATTTATAACAATGACAAGGTTAGCAGAGTACAACAGTGAGCCAGTGAGTGTCAAGAAGAAGAGCAGGGACTTCCGTCCTGGCGGTCCAGTGGTTGAGACTCCACACTCCCAGTGCAGGGGATGCGGGTTCGATCTCTGGTCAGGGGACTAAGATCCCGCAAGCCTCATGGCACGGCCAAAAAAAGAAAAAAAAGAACAGCGATACCAGTGGTCTGTAACATTAACAGTATACAAATGCCAGATGTCATTCTATTACTAGGAAACAGTTAAACAGTGTTAAACTGCTTCTTGAGTCATGATGAACATAAACAGTTGCTTTTAAAGGGTTTATATGGTGGTAAATCCACCAAGGAATTCCATTTAAGAGTATGTGAGTGGTCAGAAACATTACATAAGAATGTAAAGAACCTGAAACATTCAATATAAACCCACTTATTTAGGCTTTTGAAAAATGACATCTACTTATATGTTTTCACTCAAAACAGGTTAATATTTTTCACTGTGGATGTGTCATAGCAGAAATACGTGACTACAGGCAGTCCAGTAACATGAAATCTCCTGGTTACCAAAGTAGGCACATTCTCTTACGTCCAACAATGCAGGTAAGGAATGTTTAATTAAGAAGTATTATTTCAGATTTTATTTGGAGTTTTACTTATTAAATGTCTTCATGTTTGTATGCCTATATACATTAATATGTTTTTTTAACTTTTATTTATTCTAGACTTTAATCTGTGATGTACATTCAATAACAAGTGATAACCATAAATGGACCCAGGTTAGTTCTGTTTTTTAATCCCAAACAGTAATATATAGGATGAAACAATATTTACTAAGTTAAGCAAAAGATATTTTCTGCTCGTAATTTTATTTATGAGTAAAGTTTGGGATTGATTTATGAGCTTTAGAAGTTAAGGGTCTCTACAAAGATGCAGTAATCCTTCAAGGAACTAAAACAGTTCAGTCCCAGTTGCTTTTAGGGCATCGTATAATAGGGTGAGGCTGACCTCTCCCAATGTGAAACATAGTTTTGTATCCCCTCTCACACAGAATGTTTTGTTGTGGATACAAATAGATGCTGATTTTCTGTCATCTAGGGCTCTAAAGCAGACCTAGCTGTCGTTTTGCCATCGTACTGGTTGTAGCCCTAGGGGACCTCTCTTACTTGGGGAATAGCCAGTTAGTCCTCCAGTGCTGGCTCAGGATATGTGAGGTGCCCGCTCACAAGAGTGTTCACTTATTTTTCTGTTACTGTAAAGAGGTGTAGTTAAACTAAAGAAAATATTAATGAGAATTATTCTAGCTGTGAAATATGATTATAAAATAAGATTCAGTTCATCAGTAACTATCAAGTGTTGTGTTGTAGTTTGGGCTGTAATCTTTTTGTTTACAAGAAGGTTAAAAGCTATTAAAAGAACATTCAAAAACAAACTCACTGGTCATCATTGGAGGTTCTTAGGGCATTGATTTCTTACTCTGAAGATTGGTAAATAATGGGAGAGACCAAAGCCTTTATTCTGCCTTTTCAAGGAAAATTCCTTAGAAAAATTTCAGCTAACAAGTGTAAAAGAAATGATAGACTTTTTAAAATGTCATCAACTTGGAAGTCTTAATGAATTAATGAATCTAGATGGCTGTATTTCTTAGATGTGAAAAACCTATAGTCTGACTAAACCCTCTGGTGTAAAAGTGGGACAGTCAATCCTTGTGTGCCTCCTTGCGTGGCGGACGAGAAAGTATACAGTAGTACTGTTGAAGAGCTCTTGTTTAAAAAATAGAACCTTAATTTAAATCAAGCCTCTACATCTAACCAACAGTTTAAAAGTAATTTATGGAGTAAGAGAAACCATTAAATGACATGGATGAGGAAGCAACCAGCCAGACCCAGTTAAATGATACCCTGAGGAAGCAGTTGCTCAAATCCCAACAAATCAGTTGCATGAGAAAAGAAAAAAAGATGGGGGAAGAGATGATCGTTACAGAATATTTTTTTAAAAATGTTTGAGAGATAAAAACCGAATGCAATGTGTAGGCCTTGTTTGAGTTCAAATTCAAACAAACCAACTAAGAATACACTTTTGAGATAATGGGAATTTATCTAGACTGGATATTAGAGGTCCTTAGCAGTTAGCAGCGTGTCCTGAAGGATTTTTCAGTTGAAATAATACAACGTCGAAAATGTATTTAAAATTACTCCAGGAAAACAAAGAAAAACAAAAAAAAAGAGGGGCAGTTGTTAAATAAAATTGGGTGTTGGTACGTGGGTGTCATTATATTTCTGTTTTGGTATTTTTGAAAATTTCCATAATAAGTTGAATAGACCTAGTGAAAGAAGCAATGTTTCTTTTTTGCAAAATTTTTTATTCAGCAGTAATTGATTCATTTGACTTTTTAAAAATTTAGTTAATAGCCATTAAAATATTTCAGAGTTTAAGCAAAAAAAAAAAAAGAAAAAATAGGATTCAGTAAAGTAAGTTAAATGATACTGGTAAAAAGCCTGTATAAACTTTGGAATTGGTGTATATAGTTTATACAGTATTAGTGGAGTCATTTTTATTCTTGTAATGAAGTTAAGCTGAGTATAGAATGGGACTGTTATCTCAATTAGTGAAAGTGCTATCATCTATCTTGGTCCTGTAAGCTTTGTGGGGACAGAGGATTTTATCTGTTTTCTTCATGATTTATTCCCCCCATCTAGAACAGTGTCTTACACATTGTAGGTGCTTAGTAAATATTTGTTGGGCTAATGGATAGGCATTCTTATAATTTGACCACCTTGTACCAATTACTGAATTTCCATTAGTAGTTTCATTATGCTGTCAGGTTTCTAAAGTTTACACACTTAGGTTGGAACTTGAAATACTGTATTTTACTGTACTCCTTAGCAGAAATATTCCAAGGAATATCTCTAGATTAAGTGATAACGTATGATTTGAAAATCTTAAATCTGTTATTGATATATGATCTTACATATTTCAGGAAGACAAACTTTTGCTTGAGAGCCAACTGATTCTAGCTACAGCTGAACCACTGTGTCTTGATCCTTCTGTAGCTGTAACCTGCACTGCGAACAGGCTGCTCTATAACAAGCAAAAGATGAACACGCGCCCAATGAAACGGTAATTACCTTTTTGGAAGAATAAACCAAAAGAGAGCTAGAGCGGTACCTCTAAATTTTGCCATTTATGGTATCTTTTCCCTTTAAAGAGTAAAAGTGCTCTGATTTTTTTTTTTTTTAAACATTTATTTGTTTATTTATTTGGTTGTGCTGGGTCTTAGTTGTGGCTCGCCAGCTCCTTGGTTGTGGCTCACCAGCTGCTTAGTTGCACCACGCGGGCTCCTTAGTTGTGGCATGCACACTCTTGGTTGCAGCATGCATGTGGGATGTAGTTTCCTGACCAGGGATCAAACCTGGGCCCCCTGCATTGGGAGTGTGGAGTCTTAACCACTGTGCCACCAGGGAAGTCCTTGATTTTTTAAAATTGGATTTTTAATTGTCTTTAAATACCTTTATTGTGTAAGAATTAGGATTTTTTTAATATGTACTCTGCTTTATATTGAAGTGATGCATTTTCTGCATTCTTTTGAAGAACAAACTACCTATAAATTCAGAGTTTGTTCACCAAAAAGATAGAAATTCTGAGAAGAGACAGGTATGAGCAGAAAGAATAATTTATCACTTGCTAATACCAGTTGAATTTTTGTTAATATTACCTTTAAAGATACAACTTATAACTTCTTTTAGAGATCTGGGAAAATGATCACAGTTTGAGAAGTCAGTTTCTAACTAAATGCCTTTTTATAACATGGTAATTTGTCTTAGAATGTTTTAGCTATCTCTTCTAGTTAATAAAGTAAAAGAATGCATATTAATTTGGTCTGCAGTTATAGTAGGCTCATCATTAAGTTATCTTCGCATAATTGTTTGAGTTGCCCACTTTGGATCTTCTTCAAGTTTGATGGGGCTGAAATAACCTACCCATTTTCTAAATTCCCTGCTTTACTACTGAAATAATATATTCTGGGGAAAAGGTGCGGCCTTGGAAATAGTGAAATAAGTCCATATAGTATCTATTAGCAGTCCTATAAAGTCTCCTAGTATCTCTGTCCACATCTCTCCACGCCCACTGCCAGTGCCTTAAGCCAAGCCACCATCATCTTCATCTTAACTTCTGCAATAAAATCCTTCCTAACTGGTCTTCCTACTTCACCTTCGCTCGCTTCTGGTCTGTTCGCCATGTAAGCAAACCACAGTAATGTTTTGAAAACCTCAAAGCCGACCATGCCACCACTTGATTAAATTCCTCTAAAACCATCCCATTGTACTTCACATTCAGTCTAAACGCATTATCATTCATCTGCAAGGCCCCTGCCTTGCTCTTTGACCTCATCTCCCATTGTGTGGACCCTGATGCTCTAGTCCTACCTACATTTTTCTGTTTTAAAAATAAGCCAACTTTGTTCCTGCCTCAGCACCTTTTAAAATTCTCTCTCTCTGCTTCAACTGTTCCTTCCCTGATCTTTCCACAGCTTGTTCCTTCTTGTCATGTCTCAGCTCACACATCATTTCTTCAGAGTCCTTCCCTTCCCTAATGTTGCCCTCTCTATCACGTATTCACCACAGTACCCTGGTTTTTCTCCTACTGCTTATTGTTATCTGGAATGATCTGACCTGTTTACTTGTTTATGTATGTCTTCACTTCTGGACTGTCAGCTCCGTGGTAGCAGGAATTTTGTTAGTCTTGTCCATTTTTATTTCACCAGTGCCTAGAACATTCCTTGGCAAGTGACAGTGTTCTACAGATATTTGTGATTTAATTACACATTTAACACCTACTAATTTAAACCATGTTTATTCTGGGTTTCTTGTATTAGCTTTGTGTAGTTCTAATCTCTTAATATTTCAGGTGTTTCAAGAGATATTCCAGGTCCTCTCTGAATCGGCAGCAGGATCTGTCTCATTGTCCACCTCCTCCTCAGCTAAAATTACTTGATTTCTTACAAAAGAGAAAGGAAAGAAAAGCAGGTCAGCATTATGACCTCAAAATTTCTAAAGCAGGAAACGTAAGTATATATTTCTAAATATATATATATATATATATATATATATACACACACATATATATATATATATATATATATATATATATATAATGCCAAATGCCTTGCCTTATTTTCAGTGTTCAGTGTATTTATTTATACTCTTTTTAATTTTTTAGTGTGTAGATATGTGGAAACGGAGTCCCTGTAATTTGGCCATACCTTCTGAAGTGGATGTAAGTCAGTGCATGAATTGCACGTCCTTTCATGTAAGGTTCCTAAGTTTGACTAATGGTAGCTTAAACTTCGGGAAAACAAAGACTCTTACTACTTCTTTTTTTATTTTATTTATTTATTTTATTGAATGAAAGATTCTTTAAATTATGTAGTGCTTTACAGTTTTCAAAAGTTTCACACAGGTGATTTTATATAATCCCATAATAACCCTTTTTTTCCCCATTAGCCCTATATTGCCCCTCCCCCCTTCCTTTTCCCCACTGGTAACCACTGGTTCATTCTCTCTATTTGTGCTAAGACTCTTCTTAAGTCAATTGATCATTTTCAGAAGCTATTCTTCTTTCACATTAACTTGTCTAAAAATGTAACTCCTTAATATATGTCTGTGTTTAGAGCAGGGATAATAACCAAAGTATTTCAAAATGTGTAAAAAGATGGTACATGTTACATAATATGCATAAAATGACTCTGATTTTTTTCATAATATTTCATCATAATTTCCTGATAATGCTTCTTTTCTCACTGGCTGAATTTAAAAATTAATAATATTGGAGCAGTAGCCAAGATTAGGAACCTTGGGTGGTATTCTTTGCTGGCCCATGAAACACATGAAGTATAAATGAGCAAAGACAGGAAAGAGATTTTTTTTTTTTTTTTTTTTTATTTATTTATGGCTGTACTGGGTCTTCATTTCTGTGCTAGGGCTTTCTCCAGTTGCGGCAAGCGGGGGCCACTCTTCATCGCGGTGTGCGGGCCTCTCACTATCGCGGCCTGTCTTGTTGCGGAGCACAGGCTCCAGACGCGCAGGCTCAGTAGTTGTGGCTCACGGGCCTAGTTGCTCCACGGCATGTGGGATCTTCCCAGACCAGGGCTCGAATCCGTGTCCCCTGCATCGGCAGGCAGATTCTCAACCGCTGCGCCACCAGGGAAGCCCAGGAAAGAGATCTTTTGATGGGAGGTCCCATATTTCTTTTGTTTCCCCATTTCTCCTATTTTTATTATTCACTCAATTCTTTAGAATTGCTCAGTTATTTTTACAGATGTTTGCTCTGTGCATCCTTCCCAGGCTAGCACATGTATAATTCTTACTACCTTTGATTTTTAAAAAACTGTCAGAAGCATCAGAACTACACTGTATATGCGGCTCAAGAGAGTAAGCCACATCATCTTTCAGTAACTTATGCGCCCCTCAAGGAACGTGGCCTGAGAAGAGATGTTTAGTGTAAATACCAAAGTGTGGAATTTAGCTTCGGAGGGCAGTCTGGATATTTAAGCAGGGCTTCCCAAACCTTAATGTACGTAAGAATCACATGGGTTGCTTGTTAAAATGCAGGTTCCAGTTCAACAAGTCTGGGCTAGGGCCTGAGATCCTATAATACTGAAAAGCTCCTAGGTTGGTGGCACTGGAGTCCACAGACCATGCCTTGAGTTAGCAAAGCCCTAATAAAAAGTTTCTCAGCCTAACTCGATCAGTTGAAGCATCTAGGATACCAGTTAAACATACACATTTAAACCCTCACTTCAGACCTGCTTACTGAATCAGGTCTCCAGGGGAGGGATATGGGAATCTGAATTTTTACCAGATGCCCAAGTGAATCTGTTACTCTTAGAATCATGGTTACCAGGAGGATGAGAACTTTTGGTTCACACAGACTGCTAGGAGATACATGGAATATACGGTTCAAGTCTGACTAGAAAATGGAAAAGATTTACAAAAATTTTTACCAATTTTAATGTAACTTCCCTAGTCTCTTCCTAGTTTTGTCCACACTGTTACATGACAATTCCTCTTCCATTAAAGACCCAGCCAAAGGAAATGATCCAGATCCTGGTCCTAATCACCTCTCTGACATCCCAGTTTTCCTAAAAGTCAAATGTGATATCACCTTACGGAGCATAAAGAAGAGGCACTGTCCAAAACAGCAGCTGTGTTTATTACATTTATTTAATGGCAAAAGAGATTCTCATTTCCTTTTGTTTGTAAAAACCAGTTGGTCTAATTGAATATATACCAGGAGAATTTTAAACTACTTAAGCATAAGTAGTTGGTGTTATTAGCGATTCAGGAATTCTTGTGCTAAAAAGTATAGTAACCGAAAGTGGGGTCCGGCTGCTCACCACTCAAAAGCCAGTAAAGAGGCCAGGTTGGTGGAAAGGAAAGTTTGCTTTATTTTGGATGCCAGCAGCTGTGGGGGTGACCAGACGCCTGTCCAAATGCCGACTCCCCCTCCTGACAATCAGGGAGCAAGAGCTTCTGTACACGGAGGGAGGGGGGGCTACCTGCAGAAACAGTACAGTCAGCTCTGACAGTCGTCTTGAAATAGGTCATCAGTGGTCTGACCAGCATCATCTCGATTGTTGTAGGGACAGTTAATCTTCACTTCTAGGATCAGTTTGTTCCCAGTTCTTTGAGGTCAGTTCTCGGAATCGTGGCAGCTTATGTCATGGCTACAGCCTGGTCGTCATGTAGTTAACTTCTTCTGCCTGGTGGGGTTACAGTATCTACAAGACAGCTCACAGGATAGGGCTCAGAGTATTATCTGTAGCCCTTGAGGAGGAACTAAAGGTCCTTGACTTTGTTCCATGACTAAACTATTATTATTTGGTCTCCTTGACTGTTTTCCTTTGTTTCTGCATTTTCTCAATTCTCTGATTAAACTTATTCTTTGGCTAAAGGTTTTCCACAGACAAAAGCAGGGGGGCGGCGGGGGGGGGGGGGGTTGGGGAAGGGTCCTGCCCCATTTCAGTGTATTGTGTTGTTACTTAGGTTTTTCTCTTTGGTCATAGTACTGATTTCATGATATCTGATGTCTCTTGATTTGATTGCTTAGGTGGAAAAATATGCCAAAGTGGAAAAATCTATCAAATCTGATGACTCACAACCAACAGTCTGGCCAGCCCATGTAAGCAACCATTGCAGTCTCCATTTCTAATGATGCTGTTTCTAATCTGGGATCTGAATTTATTAGACATAAAGTACAGTAGCCTTGATTTTGGAATCTTCTTTTGTTTGTTTTTTTTAAGAACTTTCTGGGAGTTCAGTGAATTAAAAAAAGGAACAACGATTTAGTTTTGTTTTTCATAAAATACGGTTTCCATTTCTAAGGACAATTTTAATGCATAACTGCATTTTTACTTTTGTTTTGGTCCCCTATTGGTAGTTCTGATTTGTTTTCTGTTTCAAATTAATAATTAGTAAGTTATTCTAGGGATATCTTTACAGAGAAATGTTTTGTGTATGTTTCTCTAATTGCAGTGACTTCTTAAAGGCATATTTAATTATGTGGCATAATTAATAGGCATAATTAATTATGTGAATCTAGGAGTGAAATGAGAGTTGTTTGTTTTTTTTTTTTAATTTCTTTTTGGCTGTGTCGGGTCTTAGTTGGCAACACGCGGGGTCTTCGTTGTGGCATGCAGGATCTTTCGTTGCAGCACACGGGCTTCTCTCTAGTTGCGGCGTGCGGGTTTTCTCGCTCTAGTTGTGGTGCGTGGGTTCTGTAGTTAGAGCGCGTGGGCTCTGTAGTTTGTAGCATGCGGGCTCAGTAGTTGTGGTGCATGGGCTTAGTTGCCCCGTAACATGTAGGATCTTAGTTCCCCAACCAGGGATCAAACCCGCATTCCCTGCATTGGAAGGCGGATTCTTTACCACAGGACCACGAGGGAAGTCCCATGAGAGACATTTGGTATGTGCAGTAGCAAAAAGACTAATGACAAATAGAAACAGGTTTGCTTTTGAAAGTTTTATCCTTTTAGTATTTAATATTTGCATTCATATGTTCAGTATATGAAATTCTGACATTTCACTAGGGCTTCGTTAACTTAATATCCCATTGAAACTCTTGTTCCTAAAGTACCATGTTGAAAAAAGAATCCTGGGCTTCTTTCCCTTAGGCTTTTTTCTTTTAAATAGGTCTAAGGACTATGTTCCATGTGTCTTTTTATTGCAAGCTGCAAGTTAGTGTGTTATTTACTCCTGATTTGTGTTAATTTTGACTATGTATTTACTGGAGAAGGTTTTTACTTGGGATGCTCGGTCTTTTTCAGGATGTAAAAGATGACTATATATTTGAATGTGAAGCTGGTAATCCATATCAGAAAACAAAGCTGACCATTTTGCAGTCACTTGGTGATCCACTTTACTATGGTAAAATACAGCCATGTAAAGAAGATGAAGAGAATGACAGTCAGATGTCTCCATCCCAGTGAGTTCTGTTAAATACAGGCAGTTGACAAAATAAGCTGATGAACTATTAGTGAATAAAAGTTTCCCTGTTTTGTTAGTTAAATACTCCAGTTAGATTTGGCAGCAGACCTAAGTAAACTTAAATTGTAGTTACCATGCTGTCCAAGAGTTCTTTAAAATAATAATTTCTTTAAAAAAAAAAAAACTGTGCTGTAAATTATTCCTATATTTGCTTTGAAAGATATGCCTGTGATATCCCTCTTGGTATATTTATGTGTTGCCACTTATGACTTTAACCTCTCTGTGAGCATGAAGTGCTTCCAGGCAATAATTTGTTTAAATGGGAAGCAAGTTTACTGTAAATTAAATGTAAAAGCTGTTAAAAATGCTTGATATTTCAGCACTGCCTGTAAGGACACAGACTCAGTGCTTAACGTAGTTACTGGCTCTAGAAATACATATATAGTTGTCCCTTGGTATCCACAGGGGATTGGTTCCAGGACCCCCTTGGATACCAAAATCTGCAGATGCTCAAGTCTCTTATATCAAAATGGTGTCGTGTTTGCAACCTCTGTACATCCCTCCCATGTACTTTATCTGGGTTACTTATAATACCTAATACAGTGTAAATGCTATGTAAATAAGTAATAAATACAATTTAAATGTTACGTAAATAGTTGCCAGCTCGTGGCAAATTCAAGTTTTGCTTTTTGGGACTTCTCTGGAATGTTTTCCCCCCAAGTATTTTCAATCCATGGTGGTTGAATCTGGGGATGCAGAATCCGCAGATATAGAGGGCCAACTGAAGTTGATATTCCTAAACTTACGGGCTACATGTATTTACTACAAGGTACCAGTATTTAGTTTTGTTTCCTTGTTAGTTTTATTATTAGTTCTGCTTTTTAATCAAGTCGATGCTGTTTTGAAAAGAAGGAAAAATAAAGAGAACCTCAGCAGAAAAAAGCAGGGGCCAGCCAGCTCTATGTTAAATCCTTACAAAATACTAATTGAAACTACGGCAGAAAAATGGATTTTAAAGAGTAACCTCACCAATACCTAAGTAAAAGTCAATGGGAGGAAACAGCAGTCAGGGAATCCTCAGCTAATTTTTTCACATTAGCAGTTTTTATTTTTGTATGCTAAGTAGAAAAATCAGATATTTTGATTAGCTGTATTTTGTAGTCTTCCGTTTAAAGATACACATTGGTCATTTTAAATAGTTATTAACTTTTCTCAAACACAAGGGCATATGTTCTCTCATTAAAAAAAAAAAATTGTTCAAAAAGCCAACTGATTAGATTTGTTTGACAAGAAGAGAATTGAATTTTTTGCCTTTTACATCAGGACGTTGCTGCAGAAATGCTGCATGGTTTATTACCTTCTAGTCCTTCTCCCATATTCATAAATTACTTGATTTAATAGCTATGAAGTCAAAGTTTGAGCTGCATTAACCAAGTTTTTTCTTTTTTTTTTACATTTTATATTTCAGCTTCTCCACAGATGATCATTCAAATTGGTAATTAAAAAATAAACAAACTCACTATTTTAATATGTTAAGAAATCATATAAATGTCAGACTCTTTTAAGACTTGATAAAGACTTTTTATTTAAATTGGCGATAAACCATCTTCCTTGTCTAAAATATATTCTAAGGTCCTGCTATGTAGACATAAATAATGTCTTCCAAAATCAAAGGTTAAAGTGAGAGGAAGACCAAAGGCCTTGTACACGGTAGTTCAGTGAATATTGCTGTAGGACAGACACTTGTAAGGGTGTATAGCACTTGGTAGCTTTCAGCCCAGATTTTGTTTTGAAACATAGGTTTTCTGCCAAAGTAAATCTCCTTTCAATTAAATCAGCCAACTTATTCACAGAATTATTTTGTAATGCATGCAAAACTTGGTCATTGCTTCCTATTTTTTAATGTATTTTAAAATTTTTGTTTTCATGATATCTTGGTAGATTTTAATTCAATTTATAAAATTACTGTCACTAAAATATGGAAGTCTTCAAAAGTAATCTCAGGGCTTCTTAAAACAAGTCTATCTAACACTTTTCTCTTCTTTTTTAAAAAACAATTTAGGTTCATTATTGGATCAAAGACTGATGCTGAGAGGTAAAAATATTTGCATCTTTATTTGTGATCTGGATGGATATGATAAACTTCACTCTTGTAGGGTAGAGACTACTCCATTCGAAGTCAAAGCTTTGATTTTAATTATGCCTAGGTATTACTAGGATTTTTAAATAGAATTAGGAAAATAACAATTAAAAGGATAATGTTTAAAATGTAGCTTTATTTTAAATAAGAGAAGTTAGATATATCTACAGTAGCTAAGGAAAATGATTTCTAGGTAACAGTTTAATCAGAATATAAGTGAGAGTCAATGGGTAGTTCTTTTGGCTACTTATTGGTGAAATAATCCCTGTAATTTCTGTATTAGAGACAAGATACTGAAAGTATCTTTAGATTGTTAATTAGCAAAATGTTTTCAGCATTAGCTTGTCATTGAAAATATTAGAAGAATGTGCTTTTATCAAAGATAAATTGTCTAATTTTAATTTTTGTGTTATTTTTGATAGAACTTGTTTCATTAACAGTTACTATTCATTTCCTATGTAGTAAATTTATGTTTAAAATAGAGTTAGCTAATCATTACCTGTTTTCCCCCTAATATTTCAGAGTAGTCAGTCAGTACCAGGAACTGGTCCAGAACGAAGCCAAATGTCCAGTGAAGATGTCGCATAGCTCCAGTGGCTCAGCGAGCTTGAGTCAGCCTTCGCCAGGGAAGGAAACAGAAGTGTGTTTGCTTAGCTTTTTTTGTACTGTTACTTTTTTCTGCCTAATTGTTCTCAAGGAATCAGAGAAATGTTAAGGGCTGTTTTATGAGGGATAGGGGTATTGTTTAGTTTTGGTTTTACTTTTAATTTTCTTTTTATTACTTAACTTTTTATGATTGAAACTTTCAAATGTACACAGAGGTAGAGCAAAAAGTGTAATGAACATCTGTGTATACTGATCACCCACCTGGCGTCAACAGTTACTGTTTTTCTGGAGACGATTTAAGGGTGAAGCTTTGCTGTCATCTTACTCTGCTCTTCTGCCTCAAACTTTCTCCCCACCTTATTACTCAGAAATCTTTCCTTCATCCTGTGTACACTGTAAGTTATCTCATGGATCTCCTTATGTGAAATTACATTTTTTTGAAACACCTGTAATACCCAATCTATAACCATTGAAAGTACATTGCAGTTTTTTAAACCGTGTTTTCATCCAGGAGTTATAATAGTGTTACTAATTTGTGAATTTCTGATTTGACCTTAATTTTAATGAGTATGCTTAATGTCACTGTCTTAGCAGCCTGAGACCCTGTCAGTTCAGTCTTCAGTACTGGGGAAGGGAGTAAAACATCGACCTCCACCCATCAAACTTCCCTCAAGCTCAGGAAATAGTTCCTCAGGTATCACATTCCTTAGTTTTTTGTAATCTAGAGTAAGAAACAACAGATGATCATAATCCAGTTACTCATATTTTGATTTACTCAGAATTTTAAATTGTAAATCTAGGAAACAACTTCTGTATTTTTCTTCTAGGTAACTATTTTACACCACAACAGGTCAGCAGCTTTCTTAAATCTCCAACTCCTCCTCCTGCTTCTAAGCCACCAAGTCTTTCTCGGAAGTCATCCATGGATCTCAGTCAAGTTAGCATGCTTTCTCCAGCTGCCCTGTCACCTGCCAGTTCATCACAAAGTGAGTCATAACCTAAATTCTTCATTAACTCTTCATAAGCTTTTGCATTAGTGTTTCTTAAGATGGCTCTTTTTGACCAGTGAAATAGTGAAATCTGAATGTACTGTCTACCCAAAATGTATAAGTTTTGAGAAGCTTCATGCCAATCTCTTGTTGACCGTATGTATTACATGTTTTGTAATTGTATTTGTTTTTCTGTATTTATGTATGCACCTCGTGTATACCTTTCTTATAGACTTGCAACCTACACATCTCCTGAAAAAAATAATCTGGTAGTTAAATGTGGCAATAAGATTGCAAATTATTTTTTATTCCAGTGTACCCTTGGGCATTTTACATTTTATGTAAACTATGCAGCTGATACGGAAAAAAAGTCATAAGAGTTGTTGCTGCAGTCTTACCTTTGTAAATGTAAGAAGCCAACTAGTTCCAAGGTGGTGATACAGTAAACTGAAAGCCGATTTTTCAATAACACTCTTACACTCTTATAAATTGTTGTCAGTTACTAAAATGTGGGATGATCATAAAGCATCTGAAGATATTAAAATGTAATTTTTACTACTGAATACTTTTTTTTTTTTTAACATCAAGAAGAGTTATTCGAGAATTCTAGCGTTAGTTTTGGAGAATTTCTTCAGATTAGTAAATATCTGAGATATTTAGGTACCAACTTGCAAAAAAGCATTCCAGTTTTTTAGATTTTTTTAATAAATAACTAATGTGTGCTGAAAGTTTTAGTACACTGCACAGTGACAGGGTGGTCTTTGCATTAGATGTAAACATCTTCATCTTGATAGCTCAAAAGGTGTAATTTTTCTGCCTTCTTGTTTTGCACAAAGAAAAATTTATAAATTTCCTGAAAGTCTTATTCACACTTCTTATGTTGTGGGTATGGATTATGTTAATCTACTGCACACAGTTGTTACTTTAAGTAAGGGTTGAGTGACAGCTTCTGGACATTCACATTTCTTTCCTTTCTTTCTGCAGGACATGAAAGCTAAAAAAGAAAACACCTCAAGAGCTTTTGGTTTTATTTTTTTGGTTTTTGTTTTTTGTTTTTGTTTTTTTTTAAAAAAGTTGATAAACTGTGCATACTTCATTCACAACAGATTTTCTATACATTCTACATTTAAACAGAAGTACACAGTTACTGTTAAAGATGCAGTATTATCTCTCAAATATTTACTTTATTACTGTGTTTTGTAAAATTTGTTTGTTAGGATAAACTTGATGTGTTAGGATTTAAATATGTATATCTAGGTGCCAAATATGATTGTTAATCATATGTAATTTATTAAATATGTTCAGAGTTTATCTCAGACTGTTAACAGAAAATAAGCAATATTTCTAAGTGAAGTCCTAAATTAGTGAAATCGTAAATAACAAAAATTAATTTGAAGTCCTTTTAAACTTTATAAGCCAAAGGTAGCATGTAGGAAACTAACTTTTAAATGGGTGTTGTGGTAGAATACAAATGTATATTTTTACTGTTACTGTAATAGCATCTCTGATGGGATTTGTAGGTGATATACTGCATCCTTAATTGTAATTGAGTGTAGCAACACTCATGTATCATGTGTAGAAATTAACACTTGCAGTTAACTGCTTTAAAAAAAAAAACTGGAACAAATTGTCAGTGCTAAATAAGATTCCATTAACCTTATTTTAAAAAGGACTGGCCATTTATAACAAACTAGCAATTTTTATTTTTCTCAATGAGCAGGATCTGGAACTCCTAAGCCATCTACTCCTACACCAACCCCTTCATCGACCCCACACCCTCCTGATGCTCAGAGCTCAACTCCTATTACCCCTTCAGCTACCCCTACTCCCCAAGATTCAGGCTTCACCCCTCAGCCCACTTTGTTAACTCAGTTTGCTCAGCAGCAAAGGTCTCTGAGCCAGGCAATGCCTGTAACAACCATTCCTCTTTCCACCATGGTAACATCTATAACTACAGGAACCACGGCCACCCAAGTCATGGCAAACTCTGCTGGACTTAACTTCATCAATGTAGTGGGCTCTGTTTGGTAAGTTTGCATTGATGCCCTGATTTTTTTTTTAAGATACTGTAAGCAATCTAAAGAAATTCTTATTTGTGAAATTAAGAACAAATAGCATATTACTGAAATTGAAAGAAAATAGTTTGTATTTGGATAGAAGCTATCTCAACAAGTATGTTTTAATTTTAGGTGATCAATCTATTACATGCACTAAGATGATGCTACTACACATTGACAGCGGCTTAGATTTTCCTGTTTATCCTCTGTTTTACCATCTTTTAAACCATTGATTAGGACATTACTCTTCCAAATTATATTTTAAATATACAGTACTTGATAAATATACAGTAAATATACAGTACTTGATAAATATACAGTACTTACTTGATAAATATACAGTACTTAATTTTAGCCAACCTTGCTGTCACTTTCTAGCAAAAAAATGAAACTAAGCCTCCAAACTGACATTTAAGACAGAAATATCTGTGTTTGTTTAGTGGTTTGTTTTTTAATCCAAGGAATTATGTGGCTGATTTTCCCTTTTATAGTGCTAGTTTAATGCTTTGTCTTATTCCCCTGCAGTGGAGCTCAAGCTTTGATGAGTGGTTCAAACCCTATGCTGGGCTGTAACACTGGTGCCATAACTCCTGCAGGAATAAACTTGAGTGGCCTTCTACCCTCAGGAGGTCTGCTACCAAATGCATTGCCCAGTGCAATGCAGGCAGCTTCTCAAGCAGGTCAGAATATTAGAAATAATAACCTCTAATAAAATTAAAGTCCATGCTTATGTAAAAATGCCACTTTAATGATATTATTTAAACATTTAACATCCTTATTTTATGAAGTATTATGTCGGAAATATTTCCTTTCAAAAGCTTTAAGAGTTCTGGTATTTGAATTAAAAACCCATCTAGCTATGAACTTCTCTGTGAGGAAACTTGGTAAGCCTGTAAGTCTCTGCAAATTTTATCTTTACCTTCCAAAGATTATTATAAAAGTAACTTTTATAATTGTCAGTGTAGTCCTGTCCCAGGTAAAAGAAATGTATTTTGAAAACGTATGTGAGCAAGAAAAGCAACACAGCATGGCATTTAAAAGCCTCAGTTCTGGAGCCAGAATGCCTGATTTGAATCCTGCTTGTGCAGCTTACTCTAACTGTGTAATCATGACAAAGTTACCTTTGTGCCTCACTTTCTTCATAAATGTGGATAATAATAATACTTTATCTCATAGTTGTGAGGATTGAATGAACAAATACAGATGAGGTGCTTAAACTATGCCTGAGATGTGATAAACATTCAAAAATATTTGCTGTTATCATCATTAGTAGTAGTTTTCTTGCAGTAGTAGTAATAATTATAATTACGTATACTGGAAAAGAGTTTTAACAACTTGTGCTTTTTTTTTTAATTTACTAATTATTTGGTTGCATCAGGTCTTAGTTGCAGCAGGCGGGCCCCTTAGTTCTGGCATGCGAACTCTTAGTTGCAGCGTGCGTGTGGGATCTAGTTCCCCGACCAGGGATTGAACCCGGGCGCGGAGTCTTAACCACTGCGCCACCAGGGAAGTCCTGACTTGTGCCATTTTTTAATGCTCTTTAAGAGAATGTATTATATCTCAGAACAGTTCGATTTCTTACTACTGAGAAAAAAATTAACAGGAAAAGTAAACTCACCATAGTAAGAAAAACTTGTCCGAAACTTTCTATGAGTTAAGAGAAAGAGAACCCAAAGAATATAATTTAAACATGTTAATATATTGCTGTGATTTTCTAATTCTACCTCATATTCTTATTTTAATATGTATAAATATGCTGTAGTGACAGAAGCCCTGGAAATGGAATCAGTGTTGAATTTAGGATTTTATATTTACATATAATTCTACCAGTTACTTGTGGCTCCAAATGCTAACTGTGGGGTCTGAAAGCAGTCACTTAATTTTTCCCCCTTAGCCTCAGTTTCATCTGTTCTAAAATGGGAGTAAAAATTTCTAAATTCATTTGGTACTTATGAGAAATAAATGAAGTGATATGAAAGTGGCTTTAGAAAGCTATAAAGCATTATACATATGTCACCCACCTTTAAAGGGAGTTATGTCTTTTTTTTTTTTTTTTTTTTAATGAGAATCCTGGAGGGAATATCAGTATTGTCACATTTTTATCTGATTATGCATTTTCCATTTCTTATACAAGACTTTCATACTGTCATCTGTGCATTATTTGCCCTGTATCTTTTTTAATACAATTATCTGCTTAGAGGACTAGAAACATTTTTAACTAGTGTTCGAATTGGTATATTTAGTGAGGAAAATATATACAATACATACTTTGAGACTGGGATCAGCAAACTATAACCCACATCTAAGCTAAGAATAGTTTTACATTTTTTAAAGTTTGTTTTTTTAAAAAAAGACAAGGGAAAGAGTATATGAGAGTCTCTGTGTGGCCCACAAAGCCTACTGGAAGAGTTTGCCAACCCCTGCTTTATGATGTGCTCCATGTTGTGTCACAGATTTTGGGGAATAAGTTCAGAATTAACAGCGCATCGTTTCCTGACTTTCAGCTTGATCCTTACACACAAAATTCAGCAACATTCTTTAGCATTATTAATATTAGCATTTGTACTTTAAAAAACGGCACAGAGCACACTGTGTGTGTTCTCAGAGATAGGGTTATTATCATATGCTGTTTAGCACTGAGGAATATAAATAGATGCCAGTCCCTGAAATGTATTTGCACAACAGTGATAGTTTTATTATATTTATGGTGTTTGCATAGTGCTAGATTACTTTTCCAGCCAACAGTCAAAATAGTTATAAAGAAGTCTCAGTTTCTGAAATACAGATTATAGTGTACATCTGGTGCTCACATCTTTGGTATTGATGAAAATAGGGGGTTTTTTGCTTATAAGAAATTTTTAAAGTATAGAAAATAAGCACATCTGTGCAGGAAGTAAAGTATTATATTTTTATATCCTAAAGTATAAAATACTTACAAGTATAATAAAGTTTTAATTCCCTGTTTTAACCATGAGTTTTATTTAATAGGTGTTCCATTTGGTTTAAAAAATACTTCAAGTCTCAGGCCCTTAAATCTACTCCAGGTAAACCTGAAACACTGCTTTTTATTAAAGTTTTTATAGTTTTTGTTTGTTTGTTTTTAACCATGTAAGTTTGTACATATCAGCATTTGAAGTCTTGAGGTTGTCCAGAATCTTCTAAGGGTGTGGTTACCTTTGCATGTTCAAGTAGATAAGGGGAAAGAATTGGTATCCTATGTACTGCACTTTCATCGGCTCTGGCACCACTGCCGAATCAAGAACTAGTTCCAGAGGGGAGAGTTGACAACTGCCAAGGAAAATAACTTGCCTACAATAGTAGCAGCAGGTATACTTAGAAATAATTTCTCTCTTAACAGACTTTTATGTATGCATGTAGGTATTGCTGTTTGCTTATAGTAGATTTTCTGTGTGAATAGAAAGTTTTAAAATTAGGTATGTGTGTTCTTTTCCTGAGGAGAATATGACTTCGTGGCACAGTGCCAGGCACCTAGTAGTCAGTCAATAAATGTTTGTTAGATTACAGTTTGTGTCTAGTAGTGAGACTTTTCTTAACACATTTTGTCAATGTTAACATATAAAGAGATTGTAGGTAAAGAATTTAGTACATGTTGTGAACTTACAATATTCTGAGTGTTATGCTAAGTCCTTTAAGGATGGAGTTCAGTATTAAGCTAGTAGGTTGGAAAATGGATGGGATTATCTACAGAGAATTTTTAGAAAAGGTAGACATAAATATAAAGATTTGGAGACAAAGAATGGCAGAGTTATGAATTATTGGGAAATAACAATAACAAACAGATCAACCCAACCTGATACTCAGAAGTAATAAATCAGGAAATACATTTAGAACTAAATCTTAAAACTTATTTCCTGTACACAATATGCAAACAGTGTCAGTATTTACAGACTAATTGAAGAATAATCTAACTGTGATATGGACATATTGGTTTATTTAGCCAACTTTTCTGCACTTTGCTGTCGGAATTTCTACAAGGATCAGTCTCAGTGTTAAGAGGAGTGGGATTCCTTAATAGCACTGATAATAAGGATTAAGGGCAAAGCCACCTTATAAATTATATTTTGCAACATTTATTACTATCTAACTAATTGAGGAAGAAACACTTGACCTGTGCTTTGTCCAGGTTTACCTAACAGTGAGCTGTGCTGAGTGTAGAGCTTCTGACCTGAGACACCTTTTTTGACTATATAGACCTAAGAGTTCTGTATTTGATATTTGCTTGGACTTTCCCACAAAACTTCAAAGTGCTTTTAACTTAAACTCCTGTAGAATAACATGGAAAAACCATTTGTTTCCTGATGCATTTGGAATGCATAGTTTTAGTTTTTAGTGTGGAGTTTCTGGATGCTTCTTTTTTTTAAGTTTGTTTGTTTTTTTTTTTTTAATTAATTTAGATTCAGAATGACAGAGCAAGTAATGTCTCCAAACTAAATAAGGACATCTAATGCATTTCCTTTTCAGCTTTGGAATTCCTAGCTATGTTATATAAAAATCCATGCATTTCTGGTTTAGGGCAAAGCTAGACCAAATTTAGGAGACGAGTTTTCTTAATATATATCTCTGATTATCACTAGCTTCTTGTTTATACTTCCAAATGCATTTAATGCTGTTTTGTGTTGATGTATAAAAGGACTTAAATAAAAGCAGTATGTATATTTGGATAGCTAACTATTAACTTGAAGCAGAAAGACTTACATTGGAGATTACTAACATATTTGAGAGCCAAAGTAACAGCACTTAAAAATTGTGTTTAAAGCGATTTGTTCCTTTTTTTTAAGGGCAGGAATCTTGTTTTGTTTCCATTTTTGTTCACCTGTTTCCTCAGTCCCTGGAAGAATGCCTGACACATAGTGAATGCTCCAGAAATGTTTGTAGAATAAAGAAATTTAATCTGAAATCGGCTAATTAATTCTTGCTTAAATACTTAATAGCTTCCAGGTGGCTCGCTCATTTTTAACACACTGCAGCAGCAGCAGCAGCTTTCTCAGTTTACACCACAGCAACCTCAGCAACCCACAACTTCTAGTCCTCAACAGCCAGGGGAGCAGGTACGTCCTTTCTTCCATATGCTTTGTATCATAGAATTATAACCTTTTTTGGTATATGCCAAGCATATTTCAAGTGTTTTTATTTAGATTGTTTGAACCAACTTTTCATATGCGGTTTTTCTTTATTAACAATAGCAGCTATCAGTTATTGGGTGCCTATTTCTAATTCTCACAACAGCCATACTTGAATAGGTGATGTCACTTCCATCTTGAATAGTCTGAAATAGATTCAGGTGACTAACTTGCTCACAACCATACATCGAGTGGCTGAGCAGGGATTCAAGTCCAGGTCTTTCTTTCTCTATAGGCCATGTATTTTCGACCCCTTCATCATCCTGCTTTTGACAGTATTTTGTCTCTTATTAGAAAAGAGATGTTCTTTTTATCTTGAAGCATAGAACAGAGCGAAGATAGACAAAAACAAATACTTTGTATATTGCCAAACAAAATGAAATTGAACAAGAACTACAGTAAATTAAAGTAGTAGAAGGACCTTCAGGTTTTTCTGAACCTTTGCTGCACTTCGGAATCATCTGGGAAACTAAAAATTACTGATTGCTGAGTCCCACCCTCATCGTTTCTCTTAGTTCACAATTAAATATATATAATGTTCACTATCAGTCCTTCCACCAAAGATTCCCCAGTCAAATCTTTATTGGATAATGCTCATCCTCTATTAGATTTCTCAGGAAGGGCACATTTAAAACTATTTTTCTTTATTAACACATGAAGGATTACTTGGCTGGATATAAAATTCTTGATTTGCACTTTCTTTACAAAATTGTAAAATACTGTACCATAAAATTTACCATCTTAAGCATTTCTAAATATGCAGTTTAGTAGCATTAAGTATATTCATATTGTTGTGCAGCCAATCTCCAGAACTTTTTCATCTTGCAAAAGTGAAACTCTATACCCATTAAACAACTCCTTATTTCCCCCTCCTTCTAGCCAACTTTCTGTTTCTGTGAGTTTGACTACTCCAGGCACCTCATATAAGTGAAATTATACAGTATTTGTCTATTTGTGACTGACCTGTTTAATTTAGCATAATACCCGAAAGGTTCATCCATGTTGTAGCATGTGTCAGAAATTCCTTTTTAAGGCTGAATAGTATTTCACTGTATTTATATATCACATTTTGTTTATCCATTTATCCATCGATGGACATTTGGATTGCTTCCATCTTTTGATGGAAGTCTGAGGGTTTTTTTTTTGTTTTTTTTTTTTTAATGAATTGTGCTTTAGGTATTATGTCTGAGAACTCCTCACCTAGCCCTAGGCCCAAAAGTTTTTTTTTTATAGTTTCCATTTAAATCTATGATCCATTTTCAGTTGATTTTTATAAAAGGTGTGAGACTTTGGTCCAGGTTCATTTTATGGGGTGATATGGATGTCCATTTGCTCCAGCACCATTTGTTAGAAAAGCCATCCCCCTCAACTGAATTACTTTTGCACCTTTGTCAAAGGTCAGTTGGCTGTGTTTGTGTGGCTCTATTTCTGTATTCTCTACTCTGTTTCACCCATCTATGTATTAATATCTGTCACTCTGTTAGTACCATACTGTTGTGATCACTGTAGACTATGTATATATATACACACACACATACATATATATATACATACATACACATATATATATATATATACACACACATACACATACATATAGTAAGTCTTAAAATCAGACACAGTGATTCCTCCCATGTTATCCTTCTTTTTCAAAATTCTTTAGCTGTTCTAGATCCTTTGCCTTTCCTTATGAATTTTAAAATCATCTATATCTACAGAAGACTTTGCTGGGATTTTTAAAGGAATTGAGTTAAACCTAAAGGTCATTTTGGGAAAGGCTTACCATGTTTACTATGTGAGTTTTCTAGTCCATGAACACAGTATGTCTCTATCTAGGCTAAAATCAGCTAGTTTTCAGCATACAAAACCTATATGTTTCATAGATTTACACCTAAGTTTCTTTCCTTCTTTCTTTCTCTTTCTTTCCCTTCCTTCCTTCATTTCTTTCTCCCTCCCTCCCTCCCTTCCTTTTTTTTCCCGTTCTTGGGAAATTGTTAATGGTATTGTTTTTAATTTTGTTTTCTACATGTTCATTGCTAGTATACAGAATTGGTTTTTGTATGTTGATCTTGTGTTCTGCAATCTTACTGACCTCACTTATTCTAGAAGTTTTTTTGTAGATTCATTAGGGTGTTTTTTCCTAGTCAGTGCCATTTGCAAATAAGGGCAGGTATTTTTTCTTTTTACTCTATATGTGTTTTTGTTTCCTTTTCTTGAATGTGCTCACTAGAAGTTCTAGTACTATGTTGCAAACAGTGTTTTAAGCTTTAAAAACATGTTCTGATGAAGCTTTATAGAAGCAATATTGAAAAAACAAACACCCCTATCAAAAAATGGGCAGGCCTAAATAGATGAAAAGGGAGTCCTCTTGCACTGCTGGTGGAAATGTAAATTGGTGCAGCCACTATGGAGAACAGTATGGAGGTTCCTTTAAAAACTAAAACCCAAGCTGCCACACGATCCAGCACTCCCATTCCTGGGTATATATCCAGAAAAGATGAAAACTAATTTGAAAAAGATACATGCCACCCCCATGTTCATAGCAGCACTGTTTATAATAGCCAAGACAGAAACAACCCAACTGCCATCAACAGATGATTGGCTTAAGAAGATGTGGTATATATATACAGTGGAATATTAGCCATAGAAAGAATGAAATATTGCCATTTACAGCAATGTGGATGGACCTAGAGAATATCAAACTAAGCGAACTAAGTCAGACAGAGCAAGACTAATGTTATATGATATCACTTATACGTTGAATCTAAAAAATAATACAAGTGAATCTATATACCAAACAGAAACAGACCCACAAAGACATAGAAAACAAACGTATGGTTACCATGTTGCAGGGGCGCTTAAATTAGGAGTATGGGATTAACAGATACAGACTATTATAGAGAAAACCGATAAGCAACAAGGATTTAACATATAGCACAGGGAACTACCTTCAATATCTTGTAATAACCTATAAGGGAAAATAATTGAAAAATATGTGTGTGTATATATATACAACTGAATTACTTTGCTCTGTACCTGAAACTAACACGATATTGCAAATCAACTATACTTCAATAAAAAAAAAAGTTCCGATGAAGCTTTATAGAAGCCTTAGTAATTATTTTTAATACAGAATCAGTTCTGAAAATTAGGTTTTATTTTCTTGCTTTCAAAATACCATAAGCTTATTCTTGCTAATTCTAAATACCTTTGACGTCTTTTCCACCAATCCAAAATTGTTTTTATTTTTGTACAAGTCACGTATTATTTTTTTATTCAGGGTTCTGAACAAAGTTGCACCAGTCAGGAACAGGCCTTATCTGCTCAGCACACTGCAGTTATTAACCTTGCTGGAGTAGGAAGTTACATGCAGTCACAGGCAGCTGGTTGGTATCTTCATAACTAAATATGTTGAATTTATTTAAAGTATCTAATCTATTTGGGATCTCACCATTTTAACTATTTCTTTTCCTTGTGCAGTTACAAGGAAAAAGTTTAGTTGTATTTAATGTGTGAACTATTAAATTGATTGACGGCACTCAGATTTTTTTCATTATTTTGATAATTGATTAAAGTGCTTTGACCTACATATATTAACAGGAGTTAATGTTTTCCTCATGTTAAATTTTGTTGGGAAAATTTTACAGTTACCCAGCTTACTAGGAAGCTTCTAAAGCTGTTAGCTCTTTATTTTTCCTGGGTTATTGAGACTGCATTTTTCTAGATTGCACAATCTTTTGTCTCATTCCAGTGGCTTGTAGTTGTATGAATTAGGACTTAATAGTCAAGTAGCTTAGCTTCTGTAAGACACTTGTAAAAAAATGCGATTGTACTAAATGATTGCTCACCACTTCTAGTAATAAATGGTGCACCAAAGATACACCTTTAATGAAGATTATTTCATCAATTGAAGATAGCAATTATAACTACATTTAATTAAAATCAAGAAGCCACATGTATAAGAAAACTGAGATACTGTTTGAGGATTAATGAGTGAACATGTTAACATTTTGAATTATCACTGGGCTTACTATGATGCCTTTAGAATCCGGTATAATTCCCAGTGTCCGAATTTGGAATAATTTATGTAAAGTTCTAATTTAGAGGCAGTGAATTTCCACATGGAAATTTATTAGTATAAACTTTTACCCCACAAGCTATTTTTTCCTAAAATAGCTGTAGTATAATTTAGTGGAAAGAACTGTAGGCTGAAAAATGAGAATGTTCCTAGCTCCAGACGTGCCACTAATTACCTTTAAGTGAGTCACTCAAACGATCCAGGTCTGAAATGTCCTCAACTGAGCAGTGAGAGAGTTGAACTTATCCCTCATCTCACTCAGCTCTAAAAGGGTTCACCACCTTTGTTGCTAATAGTGTAGTCTGACATTCATTGTAACATCTTTTAGCACTTGTCTACCAGTTTTGTCCTTATGGTAATTTGGATTTCTCCCACTCCATTTCCTACTTGATTGGTTATATTTTAAAACAGCATACTGTATTCAACATTTTGCTAGAAAGCCTTCTCAACAAAATAGCACTAGTATCAAGTTTCATTGAGATGTAAGAAAAGAGAGGGATACAGTGCTTTGGCCGACATGCTCTCCCTTCTCTTCCATGTCCAGGAAGTTCTATCATCAATGGTACCCTCAACTAACAGGAGTCTGTACTAAATTTATTCTGAAATGTCTGTGATTTGATAACTTAAGATTAATCATACTGATACTTTTCTATTATTTCATTTTCTGTGTTGTCCTTTTCTAACCCTGGTAGCTTTCAAACTTTTTGACTGGCCTGCTTTCCCCTTCTCCTCTCTGTAGTGTTGTCTCAGCTTGGCTCTGCCGAGAACAGACCTGAGCAAAGCCTTCCTCAGCAGAGATTCCAGCTCTCCTCTGCCTTTCAACAGCAGCAGCAACAGATCCAAGTAATCCAGCAACTTCACTCTGGTTACATTTTTAAAGATACTCTGCTCCAAAAGTACTTCAAAATACCTTACTTTAGTTTTATGTTACTGTCTTTTAAGACTATACAGTAATTGGTAAATAATTTAGCAAATTTTATTTAAAAGTCTGACAACTTTAGCCAGTGAACTTGGAGCACTGAATATTTTGTACATTTAAGTCATACTCTTTTCCTAATTTAAAATCTTTCCTGAAGTGCTGGTGGCACATTAACATACATTTTTATAAGTTTCAGTACATTTTGAAATAGTTAGTTGTAAGTGCCAATGGTTAACTTTTTAATACTGTACTGCAGACAAAGGCAAGTATACCAGTGTTCCTATTTGTAAATGTCATACCTGTTTTAGAAGAATGTTGTTCCATTATTCTAGAAGTCAGCATATTATAGTTGACTTTCTTTAATTTGCAGGGTGGTTTTATATTGCTATAAACTATCATACAACAAAATGGTAACTGAAGTTGCTGAGTTACTGCAATATAGACTGGCCAGGCAAAGTAAAAGAAATACTTTTGAAGTTTACCAAGAGCCATTTTTAAAGCCCGCAGCAGGCTTCTGTGCCACTGGTGCTGTTTGACTGTGCATTGTCCTGATGTGGTATAGTCCTTTTTTGTTACCTTGGTGCTTTCTCCCTTTCAGTTTTGTTGTTTTCATCACTCTCAGGAAAAGCATCTTTCCACACCTGCCTACCTTGAACCTAACTTGGTTTCTCCCCTCTGCTTTGCAGCAGCTGCGGTTCTTGCAGCATCAGATGGCTATGGCGGCGGCGGCAGCAGCACAGACAGCTCAGCTACATCGGCATCGGCATACAGGCAGCCAGTCAAGAAGTAAAACGAAGAGAGGCACGCCAACCACTCCAAAATTCTGAGTCTTGCATTATTTTCTTTCTTTTTAAAAACGTAAGAGCATTGAATCAAAAGGATTCTGAGTTTCTACTTCGTTTTTGTTTTTTAACATGTGTCAGTATTTTACATTGCTAGATATACAAACTTTATACAGAAGCACAACCCTATGATTTTTAAATAAAAACAGGGAAATGGTTTAACGAACCATTAGGGTGGGTTTACCTAAGTCATTGCTTTTTAAAAACGGTTTCACTGTACATAATACAGAAGTGACCTAAGAAATACTAGAAACATCTTTCAGAAGAATGTAGTTTGATATTTATTTAGTATAAAAGGTTTGTGCACAGTGTAACAAATACAGTTTTTACAAATCTGTTTTGAAAATGTGGTGGTTGTTTATTTGGGTTTCATACTCTTAAATACTTCATCCATCAGTTTTTTTACTTCTTTGTGTCTTGTAACTGCTCGGCTCATACAATCTTGAAGTTTAGCTCCAGTCAGTCCACTTCCACCTGAAAAATTATTGTGCCAACACTTTTTACATGATCTACATCATGTCAAGTTATTGACATAAAACAAAAAAAGTGAATATAAACCAGTGGTGTGGTCTCAAGATTTGCAGGTTATGTTTTAACAAGACCTCCTGAAGTTTAAGAATCACTGACAGGGCTTCCCTGGTGGCGCAGTGGTTGAGAATCTGCCTGCCAATGCAGAGGACACGGGTTCGAGCCCTGGTCTGGGAAGATCCCATATGCCGCGGAGCAACTAGGTCCGTGAGCCACAATTACTGAGCCTGCGCGTCTGGAGCCTGTGCTCCGCAACAAGAGAGGCCGCGACAGTGAGAGGCCCGTGCACCGCGATGAAGAGTGGCCCCCACTTGCTGCAACTAGAGAAAGCCCTCGCACAGAAACGAAGACCAAACACAGCCATGAATAGATAAATAAAAAAAAAAAAAATTAAAAAAAAAAATCACTGACATACAATATAAAAATGCAAGGCATCTGAAGTAACAAAGAAACCATAGTAAATTTACATTACGTAAACCAGTAAAACATCCCACATTCCATTTGGCCCTCCCTAATATAAAGAAGCTCATGCTGAGTTTTCATCTACATGTTTAGTACTGCAATGGAAGGAAAGTGCGTGCCTGGTTTGTGAAGACAACATAGCTTGCCTTCCTCGTCCATTACTACTGTTAAGGTTCCAGTTGCCAGGTTTTCCTCCTCTTCAGTAGGGTCAACTATAAGCAGAGTGCTATTTTAAAAATAAAATAAAAAAAATAAATTATCAACCCATGGGACAAATTTTATTTTAGAAAAAAGTACAAATGAAACTCACTACCTGCATTTTAGCTTAAGTAAGGAGCTAGACAGAACTAGTAGAAACCAGAAAAGTTAATAGCAACCTGAAATTCTACTACTTGTAAGAATCTTTGTCCTCCCTTCAATTAAATATACAACCTTTTAATACATCTGATTAACTTACTCATCAAACACAGCAAAGGAAGTTGCAACTGGATGAGTTCTAATATTCAAATAACTTTTCTTCTTTAAATTAACTTCTGCTAAAGCAGTTTCTTCATTTATAGTTACTTCAGGCAACTGTACTAGAAAAAGGCGAATATGTAAAGTCAGTCTCTCACTCTAGTGAAAAACAAAAAGGCATTCTGTGCTTCATTAATTCACTTTTCCCTCTATTTAACTTGTCCAGTATTATTTTTTAAAAAATATATCTTAGGACAATTAAGGCAAACACAGTAGATACAAACATGTTTTTCTTTAATTTAGAAACACATGAATGATAGGTAAGTCTTAACAAAAACCTTTAAAAATTTATTGAGAAATTTTACCAAAATGGAACATTCTAACACATAAGTAGGAACACTCCCTTTTACTAAGGTTGCTTACCATTTTTCAAAGCTGCTAACAAAGCAAAGGTGCAAGCATCCAAAATGTTTCCATCATGGTTGAGGCAAATGAGATCACAGTATAGAACCCAAGCAAGCTAAAATAGAGTTTACACAAAGTGGAAATTAAAGCCTTCTGATTGCTATAACGTGGTATTTGTTTCTACTTACAAAACACACCCTTGGCTAGACAATCAAGATAACCTTCAAGGCTCAGAAACTTTAAAAAAAAAAAAAAATTAAATTTCCCCCACAAAAAAACATTTCAGAATTAATAAAAGTTCATAGCTTCTTTATTCCTCTTACCTTTCCTGGAGAGATACATAAGTCCTCTTTCTGAATTACCTGTGAACTTGATTTGAAGACATAGAACACAGTAAATGAAAGTTCAAAAACTCTCTAAAATGAATGGTATTCACATTTTATCATGATGATCTTACTTTTCAATGACATCTGCAATGAACTGGCTAGCCACCTGGGCCTCTTCTCCAGGAGGTCCAGACCGAAATCTCCAGGAACACAGAGGTGATAGATCCACATTAGGAACTGAAAGAAACTGCAGCTATGAACCAAATTTCACCTCTCGTTTAGTTTTAAAGATAATTATCAATCCACGGCAAAGACAACTGTAGGCATAGATAGGCTTTCCAAGTGGAAAGCATTGTAACACATCAATCATATTCTTTTTCATCTTTGTGAGAATCTTATGCTTAGATAAAATTTATTTTTTCCCACACAAATAACCGCCCAGCCAAAAAAAAAACGTGTGTTTAAGAAACAGCCTCAATCCTAAATTATTCATGAAAGTTTCCAGGTTTCTTTCAAAATACCCCAATCTGTAACAGTAGATAGCCCCTCCAGTCATACCAACTGTTCTGCATTTTTAAAATGTTGGTTCCTACCATAAAGAAAAGATGGTCCAAGTTAAGAAAAAAAACCACATAGTGGTATAAAGGAAAATTCTTTATGGAAACAGAAAAGTTTGCAATTACAGCCCTTTGCCTAAGAGAATCTATTTTCTTGGTTGATGACATCTGTATAAACCAAAAGTGATCAAACAAGTTTGATAAAAGGTATTTACAAAATTCTGTATCTTGCTATTATGCTATCTTCTAACATAAACATACACAAAACTTTTCAGGGACGTCTGAAGCTTATGAATAATTTTCTTCAACTCACCTACTAAGATTTAACTATAATAATAGTATTAACTGTCTTAAAGTATTTGTATTAAATTTATGAAGCCATTTAACTTACCAATATATCCTTTATCAGGGGCATCTGTTGGTGGTGCTCCAAATTCCTACAGAAGCAGACAAATGTTTCCTATGAAAGAAGCTACTAAAAAATTGTGAAGAAGTCAGTTATGGAAGGCTCTACCAAAGACCATCTTAGCTAGTTAACTACATCATGAGCATCTACTGTGAAGATGAACTTGGGAACGTATGTCAGGGGCTCTAGGAACACTGGACCACTCCTCACTAGCTCTGCAAGGCAAGAAGGCAGCTGATGGTAGTGCTACTCATCAAAATTACTTGGGGCTCTTTAGATTTCTGTCCCACCCTCTCTTTCATTTATTCAGTAGCCAAGAATCTGAATTTAAACCCCAGGTGATACTGACACAGTCCGATTTAGGAATTGATGGTATAATGGTCAAGAGCAAAAGCCCTGGAATTACCGACCTGGTTCAAAAGTCAGACCCACACCTTTTGGCTGAGAGACTTTGGGCCAGTTATTGAAAGAACTTAGGTTAAGTAACTCAGAGTTCAGTGTAGTCAAAAAAGCAGAGGCTTTGGAGTCAGTTATGTCTAAGTTCTATTTATGAGCCTTATGTTCCTGGACAAGTTACTGAACGTCATGTAAAATAGGAAATGAAGAGAGAAATACTTCAAATGATTATTCTGAGGATTAAACTGGATAATTCTGTATAACACCTAACATAAGGTACCTGGAACATAGCAAATACTCAGTAAATAGTAGCTATTATTCCCTCAAGCTTTTCTTTTGAGCAATTTCTACACATTTGCACAGATTAAATGGCATCACTAGATAAAAATATGTCACCAAAAATCTCTCAATTTCTCAAATTACAACCAAATTCTTTAAAAAGTAAAGGTGGTGAGGATTTTTTTAAATTGTTCCATTTCAGCACATTTGAGAATGTTCATAAATTGTAATTAAGAGCCATTAAACTTGGGTTGTATTATCTAAAACTCAAAGGTGAAAACTTCGGAAATGAAAACAAATACTAAAAAACTGACACCTGATTGCCTAATCAACAGCAGAACTATAGGTGTATATTACAATCTAATAAATATATGAAGCTAATTTAGTAACTCAAATCTTAGTAATATATACAGTAAACCTACCGCTTTAATTCCACAAATTACTGTAGTATTTCCCAGCTTCACTAAAGAAGAACCATCTGCAGTACCAATTGAACCTGAAAAGGTAAGTATTTAAACAAAATGAAAATGTGTTTTCGTCTTCTACATGATTTTATCTTGCTACAAATCTAAGTTGTTTATGAAAATTTATTCCTTGCTTGAGTCTTTTTAAAATTACAGTTGACCCCTGAGCAACATGGGTTTGAAATGCACCCATCCACCTATATACAAGGATTATTTCCAATAAATATTACCACAGTATTACACGATCCACAGTTGGTTGAGTCTGAGGATGCAGAGCCTCGGTTACGGAGCACCGATCCATAACTGTAAAATTACGCTCGGATTTCTGACTGTGCGAGGGCCGGCGCCCCAACCCCCTCATCGTTCAAGGGACAGCCGCACCAGTCTAAGGATTGTTCATTGTCCCTGAAGTGAGTTAATCATTTGTTGTTCAATCACAGGGCTGTTACAAAGATTTAAATCTCTTGACACAAAAATCACTGTAATCCCTTAGACACGGTAGAATTTGTCTGAAATACTGTTTAAATGGCTCAGAGGCTACAACTTGGGAATGTCATATAGGTAAAATTGGGAAATTCCATGTTTGCAACAGAAGGTTTAATAAATGTAAGATATATAAGAAAACCATGTCTTAGAAGTTCTGAACAGAGGAAGGCAGGAAAACACTTTACAGTTACTTTAAAATTTAACATGAGCATAACAACTGAGAGGACAGTGAGTTTAAAAAAACTTTACAAAGAAAAATTTACTTTAAAAAAAAACTTATATTTTCAGAACTGAAGCAACTTCAACATTCTATTTTAGAACTCAAAATACCCTCACCTATGTTGACAGTTGTGGTTCTGAATTCACCAAGTTCTCTTCCATCAGGACGGCAATTCTCTTTCTAAATAAATATATTAAAGTAGATTACATCTACAAGTATATTTTACACACACCAGTGAAAATACACTAAACCTCGTTAATTCAAATTAATTTGAATTACTTGAAAATTGTCTTCTAAAAACAGGTATAACTGTCGTATGACATATTAGTTTAGGTGTGCAATGTAATGATTAATATTTGTATTTATGGAAAAAGCACATGATATCATTATCAAAAGGCAAAAAATGTACATAACCACCTTTACTTACCAAAAATCTCCTGTAATACTCCAGAGGTTCCACAGTTCTGAAACACATGTTAAAGATGAGATAAATTAGTAAATCAATATAAATCCAGAAACTGGTAAAAGTCTTAATAGTGTGGTGATGGAGCAGAAATCTCCAAAATTTGTAACTAAGTTTCTTTCAGGAATTCTAACGTTTATGTTGCCACGTGTTGCTAATTATAAAAATTAGATACCTTTGCAATAACCATACTCAAAGGCTGTCCTTAATTTTGCTGTAAACAAGTATAGGTTTGGAGCCCAAAACCCTAGGGCATCTTTAGAAGAGGATTAATACAGGTGTGAAAATAACATCACTCTCACTCTGAAGCAGGGATTCTTGGTGGGCAGGAAAAAAAGTTAACATATTTGTTTTCACTATCCAGTGACTGAAATTTAGCATACTCTTCAATTATGACCGTTGGCAATAAACCATTATAATATTAGCCGTACCTGCGACTTTAACAACCACAGAGAGTAAATGTTTTCGTTTTTACTTTAGAGTTGTCGAAGGTACCTGTAAGAATCCTCGTTACTTCGAAATTCCAGGAGTTAGTTACTAGGCTCCCCAGGAGATCTTAATTAAGAAAGTTAATTCTAAAATAGATGTATATCTCATTATATCATAAACTTGGAATTTATACAAACAGATAACTGTTTCAGTACAATTGGTTTCCTTTGGAATCTTATTTGTTTTATTTATTTAAAACTGGCTCAGAACGAAAATCTACAGGCTTCTCCAAAGCGGCAGCAAAAACGCTTAAGTAAAACCTTCCGAACGAGGAACAACGTTTTTAGAAATAAGTTTCAAGGGAGAGGGAGAGCAGTGTCGCAGGTGGTTCTAACAGAACACTTTCACGAAGTTACAACTGCTCCCCTGGGGCTGCAGGTCCACTACACACCAAGCCACAGCGCTCGCAGCGGGTACCGAGCTCAACACAGCCCGGTACACAACCCTCCCCGGCGGGAAGACGCCCCCTTTCCTTTCACTACGACCACCTCCAGTCCTCCCGCCCGCCGCCCGCTTCCGTGGTGGAAAGAAGTGGGAACCAGGTAGGGGGGTCTCCCGGTGAGAAAATTCCGGGTAACGAGAGCCGCCAACCGGCACGGTACGAACTCGAGCCCGCCAGCCTCCCCCACTCACTTGAACCCCGCAGCCATCTTCCGCCCGCGGGTCTGCGTCTGGGCGTCTGCGTCTGGGCGTCTGCGCGTCTGCGTCTGCGTCTTACGTCTGCGCCTGCGCCTGCGCGCGCGCCGCCGCCGCCTGGGTAGCACCGCCCCTTCCGCCGGCTCTGCGGCGCCGCTTCGCACTTTCAGTACTGACACCTGCGCCCTTCTCCCGCTGCCGGATAGCTAGAAGGCAGGGTGGAGTGGGCGGAGCGGGCGGCGTGGGGACGGTTTCCAGCCTGCCTTTGCTTAGACTTCCCCTAGCCAGATGCCCCTCGAGGTTTCCTAGACTTTGACGCGTATTGACGAATCGGCTATTACAGAAGTGATGAGTGCCTGTTTAGAGACGGGTGGTTGAAGAGTTTCAGAGAAAACCGACCTTATATAAAGCAAAGAATCAAGTGTTGAATGTGGAGCATAATTCCAATGTTTCAGGGTCCCGCCTCCTTCTTATTCTGGGCCCTGGGCTTGCCTTCTCCCAGGTAAAAGCCTCCCTGCTCCAGCACCGAAGAATTACGTAAATTTTCTGTGCCCTCGTTTTCCGCATCAGGTTACCTTTACAGGTGCCGGGAGCGGGCTCCAAAGGAGCAGCTTTTGTTGTAGCCTGTGTCGTGGCTCAAGACCTCCATCTCCCTCGTGTAAAATACAGGGCATCCAATTCAGTTTGAATGTCAGATAAACAAAGAGTATACCCAAAATAGTTCGTGTTATTGTTACCAGAAGCTGGGGGAGAACTGGGAAAGTTTTAGAAATAGATGGTGGTGATGGTTGCAGGAAATTGTGAATGCAGTTTCTGCCACTGTAGTGTACACATAAAGTGGTTAAAATGGGAAATTTTATGTTTTATCACAGTTTTAAAAAATTAATGTAATATACCAAAAACAAATGGGTGGGTTATATGGTGTGTTTTATTTTAATAATGCTGTTAAAAAACGATTCGTTGCCTATGTGAAATTCAACTTATGTGGACATCCTGAATTTGTACTTGCCAATTCTGGCAACCTTAACTACGGTGGAACAGAGCGCCTGCCCCCCGCCCTCCCCAAAACGGACTGAGCGCCTCCCATACAACTACATATTCTTCGTCTCGCCGCGCGGAGGCGCTGTGGGCGGCGCGGGCTCCCGGGTCGTGGCCGAGTCTGGCCGCGCGGCGGCGCTGTGGGCGGCGGGCGCCCGGCCGGCCGGGTCTCTCTGCGGGTGGGAGGCGGGGCTGCGCGGCCGCACTTCCGCATGTGTGTAGGCGCGGGATAGGGCGGGCGGCGGCGGCGGCGCCGGCATGGAGGATGGTTCCGCTCCTGCTGCAGCTGGCGGTGCTCGGCGCGGCGCTGGCGGCCGTAGCCCTGATTCTGGTGAGGAGAGGGGTTGGGGACCGACGCGGGCCTGGGCTCACTGCTCTCCGGGAGACTCGGCCCCCAGGCATCCTCTCCTCCGCGCTGCCGGCTCTTGGGCGTGTCCCTTACACCATTCTTCCATCTGAGCCTTGACCCCAGAATTTCCTCTGTTAGAATTTCACACCCCCTTTCTTCCGTTCTTTATGTTTACTTTAGAGCTTTATATCCCTGCGTGCCCAGAGCCTAGTACTTGTGTTTACTGGGACATGCCCACCCTGTCTTATGTCACCCCCTGGTCCCCGGACTCTGCCCACCCGCCCTCTCAGCCTCGACCTCTCCAGGATTTCCTCCCGGGTCTGCAATCGCTGTAGTTCTGGCCCCATCGGGGAGGTCTTGAGCCCCCAGAAAGTGCTTTCTAGACACTCCCTTTCCTGGTGTAGTTAAGCAAATAGAAAGTGTTGATAGCACTGACAAGAGCCATCTGTTACAGATTGGATAAATCAGCGGATCAGGAAGACCCACTAGGGACATAGGAAGACCAAGATAGACAAGGCCTGGTGTTACCGTATGCCTGGGGGTCGTTATGTCCTAGAATTCAACACCCTAAGCTTGCTGCCTCTAAAAGAGACAGTACAGGGGAATTCAAACTCCGATTTTCTTTGCCGTTACTGTGGAAACGCGGAAACATTGTAACACTTGCTGATCCATAGGTAATAGGAAATTTGCCAAGTGAATTTTCTCCCATATAGTTGGAATGGGCCTGCCTCTAGTTAGTAAATGGAGCGTTTTCCGCTTCCTTGACGTTAAGGTTAGCAGCCTAGATAGCATTGCCAGGAAGGCCACTTTGCCATCTGGCCAGAATTTATGGCTTAGAAGTAGTGTAGATAGAGAAAAAGTGGTGTATCCTGACTTCTTTACGGTTTGTGTCTGGGTGAGAGAGGAGTCCTCTCTTTCCCTTAGTAGTATATGGAGATTTGGGGGGGGGGGTTCAGGTTTTGGGTGGGACAGAGCTTGACAGAATCCTAGACTGAATCTGCCTTGTCTTGACTGTGTTGCACAGATTTAAATGTGTACGTTATGAGATTGTACTGGAAGTATTTGATCCTATTAGCTGGAAGTGGTTATAAGAGCTCTTGTTTATTGAGTACTTACAGTATGTTGGGTATTGTATTCAGCATTCAACAGGGATTATCTCATTTGATCTTTAAAACAGTGCTGACAGAAATGTTATCATTAGCTTCCTTTGGTGAGGAAGCTGATGAGCTGGTATGCAAATGTTACCCAACTAGTGGAACTTTTTTTTAAATTAATATATATGTATATGTGTGTATATATACACACATACACACACACACACATACATGTATCTCCCCACTGTCTCCTCACCCCACTTCCTTTCTGAATTACTTTTGAAGCAAATTCAAGGCATAACATTTTATCTGTAAATCCTAAACATTTATCTCCGAAGATAGGACCCCCTTTTTAAAATAACCACAATAAGGTTATTGCAGATTTTTTTTTAACATTGTTCAGTGATTTCAAATACCCCATCAGTTCAAATGCCTCATGTATGTGTTAGTAAATTGGTTTGTTCCATTCAGTATTCACACACACGTAGCACTTGGTTGGTATGTCTCAAGTCTCTTAAACTATAACAATTTCTCCTCCCTTTTTTTTTTTCCTTTTCTTTAATAAGCGGTCATTTGTCCTGTAGAATTTCTCACAATCTGGATTTTACTAATTGCATCCCTTAAGTGACTTTTAACATCTTACTCTGTTCCCTGAATTTCCTGTAAACTGCTAGTTACATCTAGAGATTTGATGAAATGCATGTTTGAGTGTTTTAATCAAAAGAAGTGTGTGAGTGATGCTGATTACTTCCTTTTGTGTCGTATCAGGAGGTGTGTAATCTCTGATTTTCTCTGGTATTAAGAGGGATTCTTGGGTTCAGGAGTTGTTAGCTTGACCCACCGATCATAAAGTTTGTCATTAACCCAATGGTTTAGCAGTCATTGATGATCACTGCCTAAATCCAGTATTTCACTGTGGGTTGCAAAGTGGAATATTCTGACTGTATCATTCCTTCTTCATGTACTACCTGGAATTTTATAATGAAAAAAATTTCATCCTCAGCTATTCGATAACGCTGAAATATCTTTCATATATAAAAGGTAAGATAAAAGGCAAGTTTTCAAAATAATGAGATGGTTCCCTGGCATCTTACAAAGGTGACTAATATTTTATATTTAGTATCATTATGAATCTGTGATATAAAATTTTTCATGTGTTTTAATACATTGCATTAATTATTCTTTTTGCTGCTTAAAATTTCCCCCTCACAGGCCAGTGGGAGCCTGTCAGTTGGCTACTTTGTCATGATTGTTGGTAGCCTCCTTGCTTTCCCGTCTCTGACCACCATTGTACATTTCCTGGCCTGGACCTGAATCAGCCATTCCTCTTAGGAGCATTGGTTACTTTTAGTAGGAAATTGAATTTAGAAACCACCATCTGGACACTAGGGGTGCAGAGCAGGAACTCTTTAACCACTAGTCTGGATACTGCCTTCATATTCATACTAATCAGAAGCATATTCAATTTCAGTATGTACCCAATAGAATATTATAAATGGCCACTGAAGTACAAATGAGTAGCATTCCAAAAGTTGGTAGGTTGATTGTTTTGAAAGCAGAAAGTATACCAATGGAAACAATGTTACAAAGAATGGTTATTTCCAGGGCTAGGTCCCCACTGAATATGGAAGGGGGTTATATAATGTTAGCAGTGGGATGGTGCCTACAGCCTACAAGTTTGATACCTGACTCCAAAAAATAGTGTATTCTGAATTCAAATCTGGGATAAGTATCAAGAATATATTCTTAAGCATTACTGATCCCTACTCTGGGGGTTGGGGGACTCTTCCCTTCCTACCCTGGGTCAACCTGGTCTCAGATGGGAGGTCTGCCCTCACCTACAAGCTCTACCTGCAGTGTGTCCTCGATCACATAGGCTCCAAGTGGGTTGGGGCCTCGCTGTGTGTGTACCAGGGATTGGGAGTTCAGGGCATCTCAGAGTAGATGACACTTCTGTAATGACTGTTCCCTTTTAGATCTGGGGTGACAGAGGCTGGGGAATGACAGGTGAAAGGAGACAAAGAGCCTCCTAGAGCATTAGGGAAAATGCTTAGTTAGGGAAAAAAGGGCAATAATAATCAGTTCACAAATAGGGGACTGACCGGTTTGAATTTTGAAGTCACCTCCAGACCATTGTTAATGGACTAAAACAGTGAATATTTCACCCCAGGGTGAAAAAATCATGCAAATGATGTATTCTAATGTAGCAAATGTTTAAAAAGGTCAACATAACACAATTTCTTATTAACATATCCGCTTTTAGATTTCCTTTGTTGCATTTATAACTGCTACAGAGATGCCACACCTTCATCGACAAGAAGATGAGAAGTTCTTCTTAAATGCCAGAGGCCAGAGGGAAGCCTTACCCAGCATCTGGGACTCGCCTACCAAGCAGCTTTCTGTGGTCGTGCCTTCATACAATGAAGAAAAACGGTGTAAGCCCTACTCGATTTTTTTGGTAAGGGGTAATTTGGGAAGAAAAGGAAATTTAAAGTATGGACTTGGCCAGAGCGTTGATACATGTGGGCTGTGGAGAGTGCGCGGCTGGCAGTTGTAGCTCAGAAGAGGAAGAATGAGTGTCAGCAGCCACGTCAAGTCTAGGGCTGAAGTGTTCTAGAGAAGTGATGAGCAAGAGGGAACAGACGACAGACATTCCAGGTGGAAGTGGCCGCTGGGGGACAGTCCAGGAGGGACTTGTTAGGTTATTCAGGCATTTTCCGTATGTAAACTGTGTTCTGGGACTGGGCAAGTCGTTTTCAAAAGCAATTTTTAATATATATTTTTTTCTTTAAGTGCCTGTAATGATGGATGAAGCTCTGGGCTATCTAGAGGAGAGACAGGTATTGTGTTTTCTCGTCCAGTATGGGGTCTAATTAAAACTAGAGCAGGTCATCAAGCTGTGGACCCCAGGCTAGATCCACTGTGAGAGGCAGTGCCGGCCGTTCTCGGGCCATCGTGGTCCTGGCCTCTGCGCTCAGCATGTTGCCAGCCGTCAGGCATTTGCAGGCAAGCCCGACAGCTCACTCCCTCCAGAGCAAACAGGAGAGCTGATGTTCCTCTTACGGACTCTGCCTCCCCCCTTTGATCCTTTCTTGCCTGATGATATACTTAAAATTGAGTGATAGTGTGTCTGCAGACTTTGTATGACAGCACAATGCTGTTTCTGCTTTTGTGACTTTTTAAGTAAGATGTTTATTTGAAAAAGACCTATAACTAGAGTGAAATCATTTTGTATGTCTTTATTATTCTGTAGAGTCCCCCCCTCATTTATTTTCCTCTGCTTTCTCTGCATAAAGAGAAGAAAAGTAGCATGTGCCCCTCTTTTGTATCCGCTGCCATTGGAATCTCTTGGGAGAGTTTAAGAAAATAAGTAAGATTTATGGCTGTTTCTTTTTTTTTAGAAAACTCCTTGTTTTGATTTACTTTGTTTTAGGTTTTTTTGGGTAAAGGGAAAAGAGAAGATTCATCGAAAGAGGAAAAAAAAGAGGAAGAGGACTGAGCCCTTATTATATTTGAGCTTCTGCCTCTTCTGTTATGTGTAATCTGCACACCAGCCATGTGGACTAGGTTGTGGGTTTTTTTGTGAGAAAATAGGCCCAAAATGCTAACTTGCCCGAGGTCATAAAGCTAAGAAGTGGCACAGCCACGTGGAACCTGCACCCCTGACTTCAGACCTCATGGCTTTGCCTTGTATACCTCATAGCCTCTGAGTGGCGCTCAGGAGGGCAGCCAGGGGAGCGCGAGAGGCCCACGGAGACTTGGTCCGTGTTCACCCTCAACTCCCACCCAGTCTCTGGTCTCCTTTCTGTCCTTGGCCTTTTTCCTTTATGTGCTTTGTGCACTTGTATTTATGTTCATATTTATACATATCAACACTAAAACAATTGTTTCTTTTTTTTAAATTTTTTTTTTATTGAAGTAGAGTTGATTTACAATGCTGTGCCAATCTCCGCTGTACAGCAAAGTGACTCAGTTATACACATGTATACATTCTTTTTTTTAATATTCTTTTTGGTTATGGTTTATCACAGGATACTGAATATAGTTCCCTGTGCTGTACATTGGGACCTTGGTGTTTATCCATTCTAAATGTAATAGTTTGCATCTACTACCCCAAACTCCCAGTCCATCCCTCTCCACCCCCCACCACCTTTGGCAAGCACAAGTCTGTTCTCTATGTCTATGAGTCTGTTTCTGTTCTGTAGATAGGTTCATTTGTGCCATATTTTAGATTCCACATATAATTGATGTCATATGGTATTTGTCTTTCTCTTTCTGACTTACTTCACTTAGTATGATAATCTCTAGTTGCATTCATGTTGCTGCAGATGGCATTATTTCATTCTTTTTTATGACTTGAGTAATATTCCATTGTGTATATGTACCACATCTTCTTTATCCATTCATCTGTTGATGGACATTTAGGTTGTTTCCATGTTTTGGCTATTGTGAACAGTGCTGCTGTGAACATAGGGGTGCATATATCTTTTTGAATTATAGTTTTGTCCGGGTATATTCCCAGGAGTGGGATTGCTGGATCATATGGTAATTCTATTTTTAGTTTTCTGAGGAACCTTCTTACTGTTTTCCATAGTGGCTGTATGAACTGACATTCCCACCAACAGTGTAGGAGGGTTCCCTCTTCTCCACACCCTCTCCAGCATTTATTTGTAGACTTCATAATGATGGCCATTCTGACTGGTATGAGGTGGTACCTCATTGTAGTTTTGATTTGCATTTCTCTAATAATTAGTGATGTTCAGCATCTTTTCATGTGCCCACTGACCATCTGTATGTCAACTTTGGAGAAAGTCTATTAAGGTCTTCTGCGCATTTTTCAATTGGGTTATTTGTAAAACAGTTGTTTCTTAACTTCTTTACAACGTTATTAGAAATCTTGATGGCAGTCATGCCAAATTGTGGTATTTTATTTTTGCTTCTTGCAGAAACAAGATCCTACGTTCAGTTATGAAGTAATAGTAGTTGATGATGGCAGCAAAGACGAGACTTCAAAGGTAAGTAAACTTGCTTTTAGAATTGCCAACAGATGGAATAATTTGCAAACGTAAAATCATATTTCCGCTCGTCAGAGAACCCTAAAGGTGTGCCAGATACTCTCCATTTAACATAAGTGGGTAGTAGAAAAAGCAGAGCGATTTCATATATGGGAAGCTGGAAAACATACCTGCCTTTCCACTGCTCCTTGAGACCAGGGAAGCTTGGAAGGTCACCAAATAGGGAGAGAGTACACATAACAACAGTTCACCTTGGCCTCTGGGGAACCCTCTTTGCCCACCAATTTATGGTTCCTTTTATTCTAAGCATAATTCTTTTCTGTATGCTCCACCTTAACTTATGGTTTCTAAAGTAGTCATGCAAATAGGAAGACACCTTCATATCTGCCCCTGGGGATTGGGTATGTCCTTTGGCCTACCCCACAGTCCCTTCTAGATTGACCCACGGGGTGACAGTATCTTAGGGTTTATCCTCTCTCCTTCCTGCATTCCTAGACCTGTAACTGCTGGGCCCTGGTGCATTAATCCTGCAGTAGTACATGTATTAAATCTTGTCAGTGATCCTGATAAATTACTCTCCAACATCAAAGTATTTTTGTTATTACAGCTGCTTCACATTTTGTTTTTTTGACACTCATGTTTCTATAATAGAAGATTCACTTACGGTGCTATTAATATTCCTGTTAAATGGCAACATAATAGATCTTAAAATAAATATACAGGGAAATATCTGTTCACCTGAATATTCATCAGTTATGATTTTGGTCAACTCCAGCTGTGCAGGAAGTGCTGGACACTGGCTGGACCCCACAGGTGCACGCGCCACCTGCCCCCTGGTATAAGGAGCCCCCAGGACAGTCAGGCAGCACGGCTCCAATTTCTGTAATGCAGGTAAAAATGGAGCCAAAGAGAAAGATGCTGAAAAGAATTTGAGAGAAAGAGAAGTGACTTTTGAACTAAACCCCTAAGGGTGATGATGACTAGGAACACGGAGGATGGTACATTCAAATTGGAAACAAATAACGTGAACAAAGGCATAGAGGCCTGAAAGTACTGGTGGATCTGTGTTAGGAAGAGTAGGTGCTGCACTTGGAATAGTATGACATGAAAGATGAACACCAACTGTCCAACAGTTTATTAGTATATGAAGGGAGCGGTGTAGAAAGTCAGCATCGGGCATCTACTGCTGAGATGACAGAGCAGCCTCAGCCCAGCTGAGAAGAAGCAGCTTTTCCTGAAGAGTATTTCCTTCAAGGCCTTTTGCCATGTGAGTCTCAGGCTGCTCTCTGGAAGGAATCAAGAGGGAGAGGTTCGCACTTGTTCCCAAGGTTGGGAGAAACAGAAAACTTGAAATCATAGTTTGTAAAAGTTTTTTTTAAAAAAAAGAAAAAGAAACTCTTTTCCCCTAAGTTGAGTATTTATTGTCTTCCTGTAACACGTTTCACTCTCCGAGGGGTCTGGGAAAAAATTTAGGTATAGTTCTTGTTCTTAAGGAATTTTAAACTAAGGGGTAAAATTTATGCCAAAGTACAGAATAAGAGAGTATTGCATTTGTACAGAGATATTTATTACCCTCAAATAACATACGATGCCAGAAAGGTAAGCACTCCACGTGAGCTGAATTCACAGATGGTGAGCAAGTGCCAGCTGCTGCCATGTTCTGCAGGGCTCACTGTGACGTGTCAGTGTCTGTGTAGGCCAAGCAGGTGGGCCTCAGTGGTGTTTGCTTCCTTCAAAGCCAGATCACGTCCCCTTTAGGAAGAGCCCTCATCCTCGCCTGGTCAAGTGTCTTTCAGTGCACTCAGCTACATGCCCAGTGACTTCATCTTCCTGGTTTGGGTCTTATGATGACTATCATGCTTTCTGCCACCCCAGAACAAACATCAGCAACTCAAGTAAATGTTCTCTGAATAGACATTTCTTGAGCCATTAACATGAGTCAAGGAGTAGGACTGGTGCTAAAATACAAAGATGGAGCCGTGCCTCTGCCTTCAAGGGCTTCACATCTAATACTGGAGACACGCTCCAGATAAATAGAGCACAATGTGTTCGATATTTTCTTCAGAAAGTGTCTCATGAGGGGAGCTTATGTAATAGAAGGTGTTTGATTATCTCATACGCCAGAAGGTCTGGACATTGTTGTTTCAGCATTAGGACAGTGTCAAATGGCTGGATCCGCGTCTTTTCAGTTACCACACACTCCCTCATCATCAAATGGGCACAGCTCCAAACATCACTGATCCTGAGGCAGTTGAGACAGTCAGGACATTAAGAATACTCTTGTGTGCCTCTCTCCTTTTATAACCAGGAATAAAAATCTTTACAAGAAGCTCCCACCCTCCAGCAGACCTCCCCTAGAGTCCATGAGCCAGAACTTTGGTGACATGGCCACCCTTGTCTGCAAGAGGGGCTGGGAAAGTATAAATACATGGTAAAAAGGATTTGGACCAATCATGATTCATCTCCTAGGACTGCACACACTGTCACTATGCAGACTGGGGCCAAAAGAGCAAGGAAGGAGGTGTTGTTTGTTGGGTAAGCAGCTAACAGTGCCACCACAGTCCTGTAATAAGAGTATGTACAAAGGACCGTGGCTACCCTTGTTCACTGAGATTAATCAATTCCAGGCTGTGTGTCAGGCACTAAAATATTAATCCTTGGGACTTCCCTGGTGGCACAGTGGTTAAGAATCCACCTGTCAATGCAGGGGACACAGAGATCGCCCTGGTCCAGGAAGATCCCACATGCCGCGGAGCAACTAAGCCCGTGAGCCACAACTATTGAGCCCGCACGCTCTAGGGCCCGCATGCCACAACTACTGAGCCCACACGCCTAGAGCCTATGCTCTGCAACAAGAGAAGCCACCGCAGTGAGAAGCCTGCACACTGCAACAAGAGTAGCCCCTGCTCGCCACAACTAGAGAAAGCCTGCAGGCAGCAACCAAGATCCAAAGCAGCCCAAAAAAAAAAAAAATATATATATATATATACACACACACACACACACATATATATATATTAATCCTTGGCTTTAAGTAGCTCATAGCCAGGTGGGGAGGGGCTACAGTTCATTAATGAATGAGTGGTGCAGAGTGATTTATAGCAAATATAGATCACGGTTCCATGACTTTGATTATTAATGATAATGAAGTCAGGAAAGTTTCAGGCATCCCGGAGTCTTGAGCCTGTGCCTAGTGGGAAGATCTACAGATGAGAGAAGTAACAGTTGAATGGGAAAATGCATTAGGAATACTTATTAGAATTATACTTTTTCCCTGGGGAAGGTGACAATGGGCGTGGAAGCTAGGAAGAAGAAATGGTGTTTGAGCTGAGTCTGAAGACAGGAGTGCAAACACCAGATAAGAATAGCTTCACGGGGGTTTCCCTGGTGGCGCAGTGGTTAAGAATCCACCTGCCAATGCATGGGACACAGGTTCGAGCCCTGGTCCGGGAAGATCCCACATGCCACGGAACAACTAAGCCCATGCACCACAACTACTGAGCCTGTGCTTTAGAGCCCGCGAGCCACAACTACTAAAGCCCGCATGCCTAGAGCCCGTGCTCTGCAACAAGAGAGCCCACTGCAATGAGAAGCCCACGCACCGCAACGAAGAGTAGCCCCCGCTCACCACAACTAGAGAAAGGCCGCACGCAGCAATGGAGACCCAACGCAGCCAAAAATAAATAAAAATTAAAAAAAAATAACTTCACGACTGCCTATGGAAATGAGCGTCAGAAGACAAGGGTGCCGTTGATGAGGAGGTTCTGCGGAGGGTGATGTGGAAAAGCAAAGGGCATGAGCCACACCCCAATGGCTTGAAGCCTAAATGAGGGACAAAGAGATGTTGATAGCAAATACAGATCACCATTTCTTGACTTTGATACTAGATCAAAGAGTAATGGCAGTCGCTTAAGATAATAGTGAAGTCAAAGGAAAATGTTTAAGATGCTGGAGTTTTGAGCATGTTAGAGGCTGAGGACCCAGCAAAGAGGAAGAGATTGAAGATTCAGAAGAGGACAGATCATGGATGATTATCTGCTGAGAGCCAGGAATTCGAGTGAGAAGATTTGGGGAAAATGGTCTAGGATACGAACAGCTTCTCTGGGGAATAAGGTCAGTTGCTGACAAGTAAACAGGTCATTAGGCAGTATTGGGAGCCCAATCATAAATGTGTACCAGTCAATTAGAGCGTGGGTTTTATTTTTATTTTTTCTAGCAGCTTGGTAGCCTAGGCAAAAAAGTCAAGAGAATAAGAGATGGCCACTACCTGTTCTGGTGTTTCCTCTGCAGGAAAGTGAATTGTGACTTCGACCTAGTAGTCAGGTCAGAACACCTGTTCTGGTGTTTCCTCTGCAGGAAAGTGAATTGTGACTTCGACCTAGTAGGTCAGTGTCGGATCTTGGCACCAGGAATTCAACAACTCCTCTCGGCCACCAAAATGTGCGGTGGGTATAATCTAGTCACAAGGAGAGGGCAATTAGAATAGCAGTGTTTAAGCCAAAATCAGAGACCCAGTTTATATTGCTGTCTTGGAATTCAAATTGATTTTATTCTGACTTTTATATAATTTGACAGGTAGCTTTTAAATATTGCCAGAAATATGGAAGTGACAAAGTACGAGTGATAACGCTGGTGAAGAATCGTGGGAAAGGCGGAGCTATTAGGATGGTAATACCTAATTTCAATATTTTTATTTGAAATATAAAGGTATTTTGAATAACATCTTTTGCGGATTACAGTACGTGTATGTGCTACAGCCCGCTAGTTAAATACTAGTCTTTCAAATTAGTGGTAAATTGCTTTTAATAATAACTTCATGCATATATGTATATATAATATGATCAAATTAAAAAATATCATGCCATATCTATAACATACTGGGTGACTCACGAAAATGTTTATCTTATTCAAAGTTGAAAACATTGCCCTCTGTCTCTTATGTCTTTGACATAGTTACCAGATAAGATTACATGATTTTTTGCAGTTTACAAAATGCTTTCGTGTATTGAGTTTTAACCTCTATGAAGATGCTATGCAAAACATGGTAGTGTGAATTAAGATAAATCTGGTACTTCCCTGGTGGTCCAGTGGTTAGGACTCCGTGCTTCCACTGCAGGGGTTTGGGAACTAGGATCCCCAAAAACTGCACAGTGCAACCGAAAAAGAAAAGATAAATCTGATATGGTCACTCCTGATGTAATTTACAGTCTAATACAAAAAGTGATTGTACTTATGAGAGAGGCACAGATGAGGTACAGTAGAAGTTCCAGGAAAGAAGAGGTTACTTTCAGCAGAGGCATATCAGGTAGGAATCAAGATACACTGAAAGAAAGATCTAAAAGCAAGATATGTGAAAGAAAATCCAAACAACAGTGCCTTAAATGACATAGAGGTTAATTTATTTATTTTGTGCCTCCAAAAGAAGTCTAGATGTAGGCAGTCCAAGGCTCATTCAACAACTCCGTGTCCTCAGGAACCCAGCTTCCTGCCTTTTCACTCCCTCTTCCTCCTGCCCACCTGCACACAAGGTGACTGCGGGAGCACCAGCCATTACCTCCTCATTCCAGACAGGAAGGGCGGAGGGCAAAAGACGCACACCAGTTAGTTCGCCCCTTCTAAGGAACTTTCCCAGAAGCTCCACCAGAACAGTGTCACAGGGCCACCCCTGTTTCCAAGGAAGGCTGAGAGATGTTTTTTCTGACATTTTCATTCTCGGCCAAATCAGGGTTCCATTTGTAAGGAAGAAGAAAAGAATAGGTATTAGGTAGGTAACTAGCAACCTTGGGCACATGAGGAAAATAGCAAACTTCACAAAAGATATGTCCCTGAAGCCAGGCCTCCAACGATGGTGAACACTGGCTTCCACTTGCTGACTGATTATTTTGAGCTAGACAGCAAAAATTTACCACTTCAACATAATTATCACATTTAAACCTCCTCACATCATCTCAGTGAGTTAGGTCCTATTATTTTGATTATATAGATTAGGAAATTGAGGCATAGATAGGTAAAGTGACTTACTCAAGGTCACATAGATAGTAAGGCAAGATTTGGTTTGGGTTAATTTAACCATGAAATCGTGCTCTTCACCTCCCTGATCTCGTATGAAGAAAGATTTGAGAGAAGAACGTGCCAGTCAGCAGAGCAAGAAAAGACAGAAAAGTAGGTTCTCTTGGGATATGTACTAGAAGCAGTGAGTTTGCTCTGACAGGGTCACAGGATATGCAGAAGGGAGAAAAAGAAAATAAGATTGATGCAATATCATCATGGGCTTTAAATGCACCCATTCATTTATTTATTCAGCCCACATCTGAGTGCTCACTAAGTGCCAGGTACTTCATTAGAGACGCCGAGATGAAAGATACCTGTCCTGTCCTTAAGGTATCATAGTTCACTAGTGTTACAAATGCTTCAGTATAAATGCTCTGGGAGGAGCAGCAAAGACTTCCCACAGGAGATAAATTCTGGATGAACTTTTGAAGGAGGATTAGGAATTCTCTAGGCAAAAGTCGAGGCAGGGAGCTTGCAGAGGAGAACATGAACAAAGACACAACAAAGGAGCTTCTAGTGGTACATGAGGCCTGACTTTAGAGATATGCTGGAGGGTTATGTGGGTGTAGATCACAGACTTCAGGCTAGGGGCTGTTAGACTTTCACCCTAGACAGAGGGACAGAGCCAGCGCAGTGGTGTAGGCAAGGTACCATGAATATTTGGGTTATGATGGTGACACAACAGAGCAAGAGGAAAAGACGAATATGAGAGGTAGAATTGTGTCAGGTGATTGGAGAGAGCAGTGAGCTACCAGTAAGTAGCCTTGGGTACCTGAGAGGAGGAGGATGTCGTGAGAGAAGAGGTGAAACACTGGGAGAGGAGCTGGTTTAAGAGACAGTGTGTTTAGTTGAGTTTGAGCCACACTAAGTTTGAGATGCCAAGTAGTGGTATCCAGAATAGCCTGGTGGAGAGGGTGTGAGAGTCATCCACATGTATCAGCTGAGAGTTGAAGCCATTAAATTGGCAAGGAAGAGGGTATAGAAGAAAAGGAGAGCCAAGAACCAAGCCTTGGGGCAAAGAGGCACATGAGGAAGAAGAAAAATCAGAAAGAACAGTCAGAGGGGAGAGGGTGTGACTGAGTGGACAGTAATGGGAGCAGCTGACTTAGACTCTTTCCAAGAAGTCTAGCAGTGAAGTGGAGGCCATCCAGATAGGATGTGAGAGTAGCAGGCATTCAGAAGTCCCCTTTAAAAAAACTAGATGAGGTGGCTGAAACAAGTTTGAGGGCAAAGGCAATTTTCCATTAATATTGCATGACAACCTACAGTTCAGCCTTATCATGTATCATTGAAATAGTTAGTCCTTTATTGTTTTTATTTATTTCAAACTTATAGCTACAGATTTTGTGCCTTGCAATGTTTACTCTTTTCCAAAACTTAATATGTGATGTTTATAGATTAAATATAACATTTTTATTTCTGCTTTTTTTACCCATATTCTAACAGATATGATAAAAAAATTACAGATACTAATTAGTAGCCTTATACTATACAATAATTGATCAAATTTCTGTCTAGATTTGTATACGTACATCTTATCTATAGTCACACTGCTGAGTGACATCAAAGCTGTATTCTGTATCAAACCATAAATATATTTACACTTAAGACACACTGTATTCACTCAAATGCACCATGAAATTAAGAGTTGATGCATAAATCACTTTTTGGCCTTTTGGCTAAGATCAAGTGAAGAGTTGATGCATAGTTTATTTCTGGGTGAAATATACACTCGTAGAGCCATATTCTGCCCAAAAGACCAATCAATTCAAAATTGAATGGCATAATTTTGCTAAGTGTCAGATGCCTCAAATAACAAAATAACATTTGAATATATCCATACTTTCTAAATTTTAGTGACATTCCACATTTCTTTATTCAACAATTAATTTAAAATACTTTAGATTCCATAATAAAAAATACTGAAGATCTAAAATGTTATGATGTATTTCATAACAAAGCTATCTATGTTTCGTTCTTCATATGCTGCTGTAAGGAACCCCTGATCCCTTTTATGCACCATAATACATATACAATACAGATATAATATTTATGATAGGTATTTTACATTTTTATTCTTACTGATGCAGCATATCTTTAACTTATCCAAATCTATTTTCTTATCTTGATATTTTCCAAGGTATTAATAGTATGACTTCACAAAGTTTTTAAAATCATGAAATAGACATTAGCTACTTTTGGAAAGATCTTATCAATGTAATCTGCGTTCAGTGAACTTCGGCCTCTTTCTGCCATTTCATACCTAATATTTAATTCTTGGATATTTTAAGTACAAACTGATATGTCACCAAATTTAACAAACTGATATGTCACCGAATTTAACCTTGATTTTAAGCAACTTTCTTTTCGTTGAAATTTTTAAAATCCAGGGTGTATTCAGTTCTCGAGGAAAAAAGATCCTTATGGCAGATGCTGATGGAGCCACAAAGTTTCCAGATATTGAGAAATTAGAAAAAGGACTGAATGATCTACAGCCTTGGCCTGTGAGTATAAGAATATAGTTTAAACAATATTCATTAAAGAATAGAGGGGGTCTAAAGTAAAATTAAAATGATGTTTACCTATAAGTTAAACAATTGGGAGATTTTTTTTTTGGTGTGAAATTCCTGTATACAGTTCCACAGAAGAGCTAATATTTTATTATAAACATTTGCTGATTTTCTGAGATTCACTTGACAATTACTTATTTAATATTCTGTCCATCTCTCTCAATTTTAAATTGCTTTACTTCTACCAGAGTTTTAATATTTATCATGCATATTTAGCTAAGTTCTCTCCAGAGAATCTACAGAGACTTGATGTTTCTCCCGCATTATTTCTCTACCTTGGGGACCCAAGAGTGGGAGGGAGAGTGGAAGGTGTCAGATTGTTAGCTGCCTTTATGTCATTCTGAGGTGGGGCAAAGAAAAATTAAATGATTCAGCCAAAGTTAGGGGGTGAACCAAACCATACACTGGAAAAAAAATCTGAACCTTCCTCTTGTAAATCCAGGCCCTCTGAAAAGGAAAGGAGTTCTGATGTCATCTTTTTTTTCCTAATCGTAACCCAATTTACTGCATTGTTACTATAAATGTTGAGTTTTAAAGAACTAAAGCATATGATTATGTTTAAGCTGTTAATTCACAGCCTGTTCTACAGCACCTCAGGGTATGCCTGGTTATTTAAAAATATCACGACCCATTTAAATTAGTTTGAACTCCATTTATTAAGAATTGTTATCAATATGCATCATATAACACTTTTTGGAGGTGGTGGAAAGCAGGTAAATGATAGGTGGTTAAAGTTCCAGTCAACCCAGTGAGCATTATTTTTGAATTGGGACTCCTATCTACTACTGATTCTAACAAAGCTTATAAACAGTCAGTTGCTCTCAGAAAGCTTATACTCTGAGCCTAACTTGCATAGTGGAATTAGGAGTCTTTTTAATTATTGAATTAAGTGTTGGTAAACTTTTTCTATAAAGGGCCATATAGTAAATATTTTCAGCTTTAAAGCCATACAGTCTCTGCTGTAACTACTCAGCTCTGTACATAAATGAATGACTGTGCCTGTGTTCCAATAAAACTTTATTTACAAAAACAAGCAGTCCAGATTTGGCCATGGGCTGTAGTTTGCACCCAGCACCTTTGATCTAATTCGTTTATTTATCCAATATTGGAAAATTTTCATAACTAACAAGTGAACTTTCAGTCTCTGCTGGTGTAGCTCTAGTGATGCCCAAGCAGCGCATCCATCTCAACTCAGTTGTGAAGCTCCTCTGGACGTTAAATGCAAATCTGCCTCCTTTTGATCAGCCCCTTTGGTTGGTTCTGTTTTTTGTAGCTGCACAAAACAGTCTATTTCTACTCTTAGTGACAACCCTTCAGAGAGTTAAAGCTGTTTTCCATGTGTCTTCTCTAGTTTGGGCTGTCAGTAGTTATTCCAGTTTTTAAATAGCAGGTTTCTTTTTCTTATCATCCTGGTCATTTTCCACCGAAGCTGGTGAAGATCTGGTTACAACGTGACATTGTTGCCTCATACGACCAGTTTTTTCATAGGAGTTGCCGTTGAACCTTGTCTCCCATCCTTATACTGGTACAGTTGTTATTTCTGTTTCTGTGTTTCTTTTGCTTTGTTTTGTTTAGGAATGGAAGTGTGGCTCTTAATTTATCCATATTATACATCAGCATGTTTAATTTCAGTTTCTCAAGGTATAGGTTCTTATTCTACCTTTAATGCAATTGGTATTCCCTTCTCAACTCATTTAAGCCACAAATTCCATAAGCACTGCCTCACGTATATTCCCTTAAACCCTAATAAAAATTGACTAGAATAGTTCTGAAAATAATGAAACAGAAACATGGGTTTCAAAGTAGTCAAGTCCTATCGTGGATACACGACTGACTCACTAGATGGCAGAAGTTAACTTAAATGTCTTTTACAGCATTGGTTTGACAGGCTCCCCAGCTTGTTCTTCAGTGGCTTCTGCTGTTTTCTTTCTTCTCAGCTGATTTTATTTTTAATTGCAACAATACGAAATTTGCTGCTACAGCTGACCCTTGAACAACAAGGGGGGTTAGGGGTGCCGACCCCCGGCCTCCCTACACAGGCCCAGTTCAACCCTGTGTTGTTCAGGGGTCAGCTGTACTTCTTACTTGTAAATCCTCTTAGAGTAACCAGGTCACATATTCTAGTCTGATTATTCTTACATGGTGAACTTAAAAAATTTAAAAAGTTCCCTGCACTTCCTCCTCTGAAGGTAATTGTTCTTTTAAGGTTTGGAACTATTGTAAATGTGTATAATTTAAGTAGAGCTTTGTATGACAAACAAATGAAATAGGGATTTACATTTAGTTCCAAGTATTTTATTCGTATCTTTTTTAAGTGCAAAACTTTTCTCCTAGCTTTTCAATGTCCTAACATGTAGTTATTCTACCTCTTAATAAAAATATGCTTGATTTTATGTAATTTTTTAAGCAAAGTATATAATGATCACTTGTTTACTGGCTTAACTATTCGAAATAGAATTTAAAAAACCCATGAAGGGGCAAATAGATGACAAGATGTCTTATTCCATAATCATAGAGTAAGTCCTTAGGCCATGACTTGGATCTTAAATTCTCATTTAGACATAGTTTCAAAAAGCTTGGCTTTTAGGTTTTTAAGGCCATAAATAATTAAAGGTAATGGATATGAAAGAGATAAGGAGTAAAATTACATTAAGAAAAACTATAGGAAACAGATATTAACCACGCACAACTCAATCTGGAGTGATTGCTAACTAATGACCCTGTGTGTTCCCTTGTCCTAAGTATGGTAAGTAAGTTCCCTTGGCCAAGTGAGGTTTGGTACACCGACATTTTCATATGTGTATTCATGGCTTGGTTGTTCCTGAAACAAAAGAATGTGATGATTACTGCTTCCCTTTTTTGTGGACCAGGTGGTCAGGTCTAAGAGCCTCGTATATTTGTTTCACCCTCTCAATATGTGGGAAGATGACCAGGCTTCCAAAAGAGATCCCTTCATTTCCCACATCATTCATTTTATAGACCAGGCAGTTACACAGGCATTTTTCTGAGATCTTTGTGAAAATCAAACAAAGGAGAATAAGAAAATTTAAAAGGTAGTCTTGAAACCATAAAAAGAGGTAGATTGTATGTAATAAAATTTCACAACAGTCTTTCTCAGCAGATCACGAAGTATGTTCCCAAACCTTTGAAGGGCAAGGGCTGCCTATTAGAGCAAGTGTTTGTTTAATGCCAGTGAACCTAGTTTGAAAGTGTGTATCTATCTCTTAGGGAACAGCAAACTCTTTCTGTAAAGGGCTAGAGTGTACAGGCATACCTCGTTTTATTGCATTTTTGCATTATTGCACTTCTCAGATACTGCCTTAATTAAGGATGTATATTTTTTAAGACATAATGCTATTGCACACTTAATAGACTACAGTATAAACATAACTTTTATATGCACTGGGAAACCAAAACATTTGTGTGACTCACTTTATTGCGGTGGTCTGAACTAAACCCGGAATATCTCTGTGGTCTGCCTGTAAATATTTTAGGTTCTGTGGACCATGTATGGTCTCTTTTGCAACATTTTTTTTTTTTAACAACCCTTTAAAAACCATTTTTGGCTCACAGGTCATTCAGAAACAGGCAGCAGGCTGACTTTGGCCCATGGGCTGTAGTTTCCCACCCCTGAAGATTGAAACCTTGATCTTAACAACCACAATTTTTCCTAACCACAGAAATTTTCATAAATTTAATATCCTCATGATTGTCAGGAGAAGATACTCCTAATTTATTTTTTTATTTAACTTTTTTTAAAGATTTTTTTGACGTGGCCAAATTTTAAAGTCTTTATTGAATTTGTTACAATATTGCTTTTTTTTTTTTTTAATGTTTTGGTTTTTTGGCCACGAGCCATGTGGGATCTTAGCTCCTCAACCAGGGATCAAACCTGCACCCACTGCATTGGAAGGGGAAATCTTAACCACTGGACCGCCAGGGAAGTCTGAAAATACTCTTAATTTAAAAGGCAGGAAAGTAACAAGGCACCTTTCATCAAATAAAAGGGAGAAAAAGAATGAATGTTGCCAAATTTATCTGTTGAGACTGTGGAGAATGATACATATTTCTTAGAACAAGTTGGAAATATGAATCAAAAGCTTTAAATAATTTAACATCCATTGACCCAGACTTTGAGAAATTTATCTTAGGAAAATTAAGAATGTGTATAAAAATAAATTGCCAAGGGTTTTTGCTTTTTTTTTTTAAATACAGCAGTGTTTTTTAATAAGAGGAAAAAAACTAGAAATAATATGAAATGTCCAGTATTAAGTTACAGTGGTTAAATTCATTATTATATAGGATGGCTATTCATTATACATGATTAAGTGAAAAAAGCAAATTTTAAACATCCTATATATGGAACTATCTATAAAGTAGTACGGTAACATCAGTTGTCTCTGGATGGAGGAACTATGGATATCTATTCAATTTTTTAGATTAATTTTATTTTTTTTTAACAGTGAACCTATATTGCTTTTGAGGGAAAAGAGGGGGGGAATAGTTTTAATCAAAACTTTTTTTTTAAATAAATAAAATTTTTTCTTAACTCACTAGTTTACTTCATGTATCAACTTTTTCGTTTCTGTTCGTATTGGGTGAATATGACTAATCTTACTATCTGACTTTGACTAATTTCTAAATTGTTTCAACGTTGTTTCTATATCTCAACCTCATTTGGAATCAGTTTTGTCTTTCGGACAAATGCCTGTGCCCTTTTCCATTTCCGTTTCCGTTATGTTTCTTAATTTTGGATGTGGAGTTCAAGTAGACCTAGATTCAAATTCCATGTGAACTTGGGCAACTTAATCCATCCACCTCACTTTCCTCATCTATGACATAAGGACAGTGTGCCCAAATTCATAATCCTGAGGTAATGATTAAAATTTTTTAAATGTATGTCGAGTGTTTAGCATGTGTTCAGCACTTAACAACCATTACCTCTAATTGTTAACATTTTGTGCTTTATTTTCAGAACTAATTCTGATGTTACTGTTTATAATTGTTAATGTAAATTGGATTTACCTAATTCTTCTAGTCTATTTCTTCTGTCCAGTGAATTTGTGAGAAAACACTTAACTGTGAAAGTAATAGGAGAGAGAGATTCTGATGAAGCATTTCTCTCTAGAATACAATACAGTACCATCTTTTACCACTTTTAAAAGCCAGCTATCATAGTAAATAAAATTAAAAAAAAAAAAAAACGTAAGAAATTCAGCCAAACTCTGAAAGAGGCTTAAAGGAAAGAGACTCCATGTCTACATACATTTTCTAATATGGGAAGTTTTAAAAACAAGAATATCCTTCATTCCTGAAGAATAGCTAACTACTCTGAAAGCTGCTTAGATGAATTCCACCTGATAAATCGTTATCAGGGATTCAGTTCTTATTTGGAATGACAGATACACAAAACTCTCTTAAAAGCTTTTAGAGACTTACCCTGAAAGAAAAGGAGATTTTAAATGAAAGCTTTTGTTTTTTATTTGTTTTTAGTTTAAGTGACATTTTAACTCTACTTAGTCCCTGAAAGGTGGGAGGATGTTCTTTTTTACCGGTTGCTCAGTAATGTTACTGCTCTTTTTGGATTCAGAGTTAAAGCTCATTTGCCATATACTGTTGAACTTTCAATGTGGTTCTTCCTTAAGAAAAACCATTCTCTCCCTTCCCGAGCAAAATACCTCTGCCAGAAAAAGAAGGGAAGAAATTATTCCCACTGTTAAATAGTAAGCAAAGTATATAACAGATAATTTCCAAAAGAAAATATAGGTGGCTAATAAAAGCTCTCCAAATGTTTACCTTTTATTAAAAAAAAAGGAAATTAGATTATATGTGGTAATATTTTCCCCTTATCATGTTCACAAATTTAAAATGAAAATAATTAGAACTGACAAGAACTACTGATGAAATAGTCAATATCATACTCAGTGGGAAGGTAATTCAAAGAATAATTTGGCCCATTTACATTAAAAACACTCATACTTTTAACTTAGTGTTCTAGTTCTATGACTTTCTCAAAGGAAGAAATCCAGAATACAATGAGAGTTTTACATTCAAAGACGTTCTTTTAGACACCTTTCTAATAACATGAAATTAGGTGAATTCACCTACCAACATGTAGGTGAATAGTGAAACCATGGTTAATCTATATGGTGAAATACTATATTGCCCTTACAGTTGACACAAAAAAAGAAAGACATACAACACTACTGTAAGTTCTTGAAAAATAAACCTGAATCTTATCAAGCCTCTAACTCTAACAGCCAGTTTATAGGAAATAACAGAGGAACATGTTAAATGTCACCAGGGGGGTGCAGTCAGCTAAATTTAGAATCTAGGACACTGTACAGGACAAATTACATGGTTTCTTCAACAAATAAATTATAAGAAAAAAATTTAAAAGAGGTAGGAGGAACCCAGGGATAAAAGAAATGCCAACCAAATTGTATGAATTTTGTTTGGCTCTTGATTTAAAAAAACTGAAAACATTTATGAGATAACTGAGCAAATTTGAAAACTGTATATCTGATGGTGTTAAGGAATTCTTAATGTTTTCAGTATGATAGTGGTATTGTGATTGAAATATATATTAATTTATAGTATATGATGCCTAGCATTTGTTTCAAAATAATCCCCAGTTGGGTAGGGTGGTAGTAAAGGGCTTCAGAGAAGGCAAGATTGACAGTTGGCTATGTGTTGGTAATTGTTGAAGCCAGGTGGTGGGTACATGGGGCTTCATTTTCTTATTCTCTCTACTTTTGTGTATGTTTGAAAATACCCATAACAAAAAGCTCAAAAACAATGAACCTGAATGTAAGAACTTTTTAGGTTACTTTATATGAAGAAAAGCATGGTATACATGAGTAAATTTCAGCTATGGTTTTTTAAATACAGAGGGGGAAAAAAGAACACAAGGAAATACACTGCCTCCTGGACCTTTGTAGGTCCTTTACCTTCTTTTCTACCTAGGATTTGTCACTTCAGAGAGTTTTCAAATCCTGACTCCTAAAGGTGATGTTTTTTAAGCTCTGTCCCTACAGATAGCGCCTATATGCCTCTTCCCAGCAACATTACTGGGACTAGCATACAGGGAGTGATTTCCTAAGCCAGTTTTTTTCTAGACTGGGGCAAATAGAACTTGAGAAAGGCAAAAAAAAAATAAAACACAAGGAAATATACAAAATGTTATCAGTGGCTGCTTTTAGGTAGTGAGATTATGCATGACTTTTTATAATAATTTTTTCATATACATGTAAATTTATATGCTTGCCAATTTCTTTACAATGAACACTTTTTAATTTTATTTATTTTGATTAATGGTTCAAAATTCAAGTGGTATAAGAAGTTATCCAGTGAACCTAGCTCTGCCCCTCATTTCTCAGTCACCAAGTTACTCCCAGAAGTTAACAGTGTCATCCATTTCTTGTATATCCACCTAGAAGATGTATATATGTATCCTTTATTTTTTAAACACAAATTGTAACACACTATCCACTGTTCTCTTGTTTCCATTTAATACCATATCTAGGAGATTGAGCCATATGCGTACATCGAAGTGCTTCCTCATTCTTTCACAGCTTCATAGCTAGTCCCTTTGGGTGGACGTACAGGTTTGCTGCTTGAGACAATACTGAAGTGATCAACCTTACATGAATGTCATTTTACACAATGCAAGTTTATTACGGGAAGAATTCCTAGTTGTAAAATTGCTGGGTCGAATTATGTGTATATTTGTAACTGTGATAACGGTTTTCAAATTGCTGTCTATGTAGAGTGTGTATGCACGATATGGCAAAAATTGATAGGTGTTCTTTGCATTTTTCTTAGTATTGATATAAGTATGATTGAGGTGAGGATCTTTTCAGTTGTTCTTTTTGTGAATTCTCATTCATAACCTTCACCTCTTCCCAACTGAGTTGTTGAGTATTTTTCTTTATAATTTGTAGGAGCACTTTATGTATTTTGGAAATTAGCCTTTTGTCTGTAGTATAAAGTACCAGTATTTTCCCCCAACTTATTTGTCTTTTAATTTCTAATATGGTTGTATTTTTCTTGTTTTGCCGCACAACAATTTTTAAAATTTTATTGTCAAGTTGATCTAATCTTCTGGGTTTTGTATATTTGTGCCTTCCTTGGGATCATATAAAAAACGATTTCTGATTTACACTTAAATCTTTGATGTATCTGGAATATGTCCTAGTCAGTATGTGGCTCAGGTCCAATTTAATTTGGTTTCCAAATGGCTACCAGAATGCCCCACAGCATCTTTTTTCCACTGATTTAAAATGTCATCTTTATCATACTCTTAAGTACCCATATGTTTTGTGTGTGTGTTTCTGGCCTTTCGATTCTGATCCATAGGTTTCTCTATTTACATTCTAGTACCTTAGTTTTAATTATTTTACCTTTATGATGTATTTTTAAATCCTCTGGAGCTAGTCCTTCGTCACTCTTAGAATTTTCTTGGCTCTTCTTGGTTCTTTATTTTTCAGTATTAACTTCCAAATCAGTTTGTCTCAATCAATGAAAAATTATTTTTATGTTTTCGTTGGTATGGCATTAAATTTAAAGATTAGCTTAATGAGCATTGCCTTTTCAGTGCTGTCAGTGCATCCTCTCATCCATGGTCATGGTATGCCCTCTGTGGTTGGATTTTTTTGTTTCCTTTGGTTGCATTTATATCTTTCCTTTATTTAGATCTTGCCACGTTTCTTGTAAAGTTTATAGGTTTTTCTTATTGATGTTATAAATACTGTCTTTTCTTCCATTATATCTTCTGATCGCTGTTTGTACATATGAAGGCTAAAATATTATATATATATTTATTTTGTGCCCACTCTTTTTACATTCTCTTATTGTTTGTAGTAGGTTTTCAGTTGGTATTCTTGGGTTTTCCATAATGTAATGATTATATATAAAATCATACCATCTACAGATAACCCTTTTCTTTCTAATACTACTAATTTTTCTTATAATTATATTGATACAGTATTTTCAATTAGAAAAATCACTTAAATATATGAATTTTGAAATAATGCATGCCTCTTATATTTAGCCCTGAATAGTGTCATCCTGGTAAATACAATTAGACTTGTTTAAGTTGTACATACTCTGAATTCCTCAGTAAACCTTTAAAGATATTTAATGTTACTTTTTAAAAAAATAGTTTCTAAAAAATGAGATATTCACATTGGAAATAAATATTTTTATTAATGATACTTATTTCATTGCTTTTTTCCTCAGGATCAAATGGCTATTGCATGTGGATCTCGAGCTCATTTGGAAAAAGAATCAGTTGCTCAGGTGAGGCTTTCATCATGGATCAGTTTTTTCCTTTTTTACATACACATTAGCATGAGATAAGCTTTCATACTTAATCTCATAAAAATGAGGTTCCTTTCAGAAGAAAGGATTAACATATTTAGGAATGGATTTTTTTTTTTTTTTCATGAGTATACAGGGAGGATGTAGACTTCACTTTGATTTTGGATACAAGCAGCTCTTTTTTTAAGACACAAAGAGAGTCCCCATTCAGTTATTATATAAGGCAAATTTCTCCAAATGATGCATTTTTGAACCTATCAACTTGCCTTTAGTTTTTCTCATGTCAGCACACTTAAGTACTATATTTTAAGTTTTATTCAAAGTTTAAATTTTTTTTAACTGTTCCTCTTAGAAAAGCATTATACCTTCAGATTTGTAAAGTTGTACTGCCCTTTTTAGTATATTCAAAAAAATCACTGAAGACATTAACTTCTTCAGGTTGTAATTTACAGATTAGGCTAAGAAGCTGGAGTAACTTTGAGGAAAAAAATATAATAAGGAACTACTCTATGCAGTATTTTTTATTTTAATTATTTTTTCACTTAAAAACATAGACCTAATGTATCAAGCTCCATAATTGTCCATTATATTCTTAATGGTTCATCTACTAGATTGGTCAAGTAGATCAAGAATAAAGCCATATTTTTCAGTGCAAGGTCAAAATTATCTGGGGTGTTTTGTTTGTTTGTTTGTTTTTTCCTTTAATGCATGTTCCTAGGCCAATCCCAGACACTAAATCAGACTCTAGCCACGGGACCAGGAATCTGCCTTTTTAACAGTTTCCCAGGTCACCCTATGCATACCAGAGTTTGAGAACCAGTGGAATAAAAGATTGAACCTTTCCCTTAGTGATTCTGAAATAGGACATGAAAAAATTCTAATTTTTTTCCCAAGATATACTGATGGCAGAGTCATAAAATCCCTTAAGGATTTTGTTCAAATGTGGAAACCTGAACTTTCCTTTTTTTAAGAAATAAATTATTTTAACATCTTCAGCATCTAGTCCAAATGTAACTCTATAACCCTATGGACTGTTATTGGTGTTTCAAAAAGGTTAATCTGTTAACCATAGAGAATATCAAACTCCTAGAAATTTAACACTGAAAGAGAGTTTAGAGATTAGCTAGTCCAACTTCATCACTTTACTGATACACAAGAGATAAGAAAAAGTGTATGTGCAAAATGTTCAGCACATTATTTATCACTGTGAAATACTAGAAACTATAAAATACTAAATCCCAACACTAGAAAGTGTACATATTTCCCCTGGACGAAACGTCATGCAGTGATAAAATAGATGATAATGGAGACTGTATAATCATGTTGGGAAATACTAAAATATTAGGTTGTATGGAGAAAAAACAGTATGATATTGTAAATACAGTATAATTGTTTGTGTAAAAAACACTTAATGAAAATAGACTGATGTTAATTTAAGGGTTTTGTGAGTAAATTTGGTCCTTTTTAAAAATATATATATAGATAGGGGAAAAGAGGATTATCTACTTGGAAAGGAAAAAGGGTTGGAGAAATAGGAGGCAGTAATTAGGAAGCAGTTGAAGTAATCTAGGCAAGAAATAATTGGGACCTGTATCGTTGGTGGCAGTAGAAAAGAACTGTGGTTTTTGATTTTGTTTTTAACGGTGCAAATTCTTTTCACTTAGAACTTCCATTGGTTGAAAACTCTTTGAATTTTTTTCCAGAATAGTAAGATGAGGCTGTGCTGTGGTCTGAACCTTCTTTTACCTAGTGATGCTTTAACCAGTCATCAAGGGATCTATTCCAGGATCTATGCGTTTATAATTTATCTTGTCATCTATCCATCCATTCCTCCATCTGTAAAACTTAGTTACTGACATAGTGCTTTTGGACCCTACAGAATTGGCTGCTACTCTAGAAAGAAAGGGTAAACTGGTCCACTGACTAGAGATCAGCAGTTGTCCTCTGCAGACGCTACGTATAACTCCTGCTGAGTAGGCTTGTAGTTCAAGTCCAGTGATTCTCACAGAACTATACCTGTCTTATAGAAGGTCATCTCCAAGGGGCAACACAACCATCTGCCACATGTCCAAGAAACTACGGCGTGGCCTTCCACTTCTCAGCCACTCGGGTGTTCTCTTAATGTGCTATAGGTAATATAAATCCTGCATGGTGATCGATCTGTGGACAGTGAGAAAATTATAAAAGTATTAATTAACCAAGATAGTAAACAGCAACTTCAGTAGCTTAACTGTGTAGTTTTCAGTCTTATCTGTCCTAAATACCTTTACACATATTCTCAGTTAATCCTACCGTCTGTCCTGTTGCTCTCTTGGAAGACAAACATGCATGATACCGCACCATTGGAGTCTTTCAGGCATCCTTAAGAGTGTTCATATGCCCATGTGTTCTGGATAACAGTTAAAACAGTCATGTTTATATTGTCTGGGTATTCTCAAATTTATCATTTTTAAAGAATTCAAAATAGAATCCATTACTGTTTGATCTCTTTAGATTTTTTTTGAAGGGTCTGCTTAAGTCTTAGGACTTCTTTAACTTCTCTTTTTAAGATAATAAAATTACCAGTCACCTTTAAATTTCACCTGAATTCCTTGTTTACATTTCATAAACATTAGAGATGATTGTTAATATTAAAGCAGTGAATGTTTTTAAATATCTACTTCAGAAGTTCATGTAATGCTATTCTATGACTTTGTTACCTTCATTTAACTAAATAAGTCTATCCTGTAGTATGTTTTTAGATGTCTTCTAAATTCTAAGATATTTTGCCAAGTGTTAAAAATTAAAGAAAGTTCCAGTTGTTTGTAGATTATATTGTTATGCTTTTCAATATGTTAGAAATCAAATAAGTTAAAGTCCTCATGTGAACTCAACATGTTTCTGTTTTTTTAAAAAATAGCCATTATCCTAAAACAAACAAAAATCTTCTATTAACATCCAAGCAAAAGCAGTCATGAATATTTTTATTTGGTTACTAGTAAGCTCATCTAAATCATTCAAGGAGAATAGTTTATAGGTATTATTTTTCTACCTTTTAATTTTTATTTTTCTATCTTTCGATTTCTATACGTTCCTTTCCTAAGCATAAATGCTCTTTTGGAGGTTTAATCAGTCAACCAGTATTTATTGGAAATATTTTAAATGGAAGGCACTGAGCAAGCTGTTGTGAGATTCCCAAAGTATTTTAAGATGAGGTTTCTGCCCTATCTGCTTAGAGAGGTAAGACATACTTACATCAAAACATAACTAACGATTCTAGGTGATCAGTGAGAAGTGCTAGAGCTTTTCAAAGAGTTTGTTTTACGTACCCTATAGATAAGTATTTTATTCTTCCTTCCCTTCTTGCCCTATTTAATACACAAGTGAAACTGTGGTCAGGAGGTTAAAGTGAGCTTTCAAGCTCTAGGCACGTGGGCTCCAGTAGTTGTGTCACGCAGGCTCAGTAGTTGTGGCTCACGGGTTCTAGAGCGCAGGCTCAGTAGTTGTGGCACACGGCCTTAGTTGCTCTGCGGTATGTGGGATCTTCCCGGACCAGGGCTCAAACCCACGTCCCCTGCATTGGCAGGCGGATTCTCAGCCACTGCGCCACCAGGGAAGCCCACAGCCTGCTAATTATTAATGGACCCAGGATTCAAATATAGGCCTGCTCAGTTCCATGGCTTTTCTCCTGTCATTTTTTCACTGTTGAGTCATGATTTTGTTCCATGGTGATAGAAAAAGACATGTGAATGAAGAACAATACTAAAGATTACAATTATGAAAAAAAAGCCAGAAGGAGGAAAGGACTTTTATTTAGTAGGATGAGATATTAAATAGTCTGCATAGACTCTTACTGGTTTGCTTATGTGCATATGTAATATATCATTCCATGGGTCTATTACCATAATTATAGAAAACTTTAAGAGATCTTATCTTTTTTAGTCCTAAATATGAAAGTCTTGAATTCAGTGATAATTAATGATTTTTTTTAAAGTTTGCATTGTTTAATGAATAATAGAATATCTGTCATGTTACTACTAATAATAAAATTAACGACTAATGACAATAGTGAATTCTCAGATAGGATTAGACTACTTAAGTTTAATATCCAAAGTATTAAAGAACTTACCTGTTAAAATATATTTAATCAGAAATATCTGTCATAGTTAGAGACACTGGGTTTTTGTTTCAAACTCCTTTCTAGTCTGTGACACTCTGCTGTACCTCTTCTATCGTATTCTCATTAGCTAGGTATCATACTTCAGGTTGAAATCTTAGTGTTTCATTTTTCCAAGATATTCTGGTAACTCAGCTTTTTTTGAAACTGAAATGTATTTGGGGCACAAAATATAAGGTGAATGAGATGTTCTCCTGGCTCAGCGCAGCCCTCCAACTGCTGTGGTATATTTCTGGCGCACTGAAGCCCTGACTCTCACAGGCACTGTGATTCTTCTGGTCTGACTCCACCTCCCGGAAGTGAGTAACTACTTTTCTAGCCTCTGTCCAGCTCCAAGCATTAGGCGTCCTCACAGTTTCTAGAATAGACTTTGCCCGTGCAGCTAATGGAACAATGGCGTTCATGTGTGAGATCTACCCAGTCAATTAAATATTAAGTTGCAGTTGTCTACAGCCAGGTGTTTTCAATGTCTCCTTTATAGATAAATAGAAAAGTCATTTATATTTTGTCTTTGTTTCAGCGTTCTTACTTCCGTACTCTTCTCATGTATGGGTTCCACTTTCTGGTGTGGTTCCTTTGTGTCAAAGGAATCAGGGACACACAGTGTGGGTTCAAATTATTAACTCGAGAAGCAGCGTCACGGACGTTTTCATCTCTCCACATTGAACGATGGTAGGTTCCTAACCGGAATGTGTCTGGTGTATCTTATACACAAGTTTCTCCAGGTAATGGGCAGCAGCCCTGTATTCCCATAATGAACATCCAGGTTTAAACAAAATTGGCACTTATATATGTAAACTTAATCTGTACCTTTACTGGTTTGGTTCTTATTTATCTCAAACCAAACATAGGGTATAAAGTTATATATTTACCTTAATTGTAGACAGTATAAATTGAGAGGCCTGAGAACATCCTGTTTCCTTAAGCTTCCTTTTTTTCCTTCAAAGAAAAAAGAAAAAGCTCAGACATATCAAAGCAGAAGAGGGTACCCACTTTCTCTTCTTTCCTTTCTTTTGCAGGAGTAAGTTCCCTCTCCTGCCTAAGACCAATCCTTGGACCTCTGCATCCCCTTCCACCTTCTGACAACCCAATCCTGTTCACTTATCTTCTCTCCTGTGTATTTAGCCTTTTCTCTCAACCACATCTTGCCCATCAGTTTTTTCAAGTTTAAATTTCTCTTGCCATTAGAAAAACACCCTCTCCATTGACCCCTGCCCCCAGCACCCCTCCAACTCTAGCCCTCTTTCCTTTCACAGTGAACCTTTTCTTGGAAAAGTGGTCCATATTCACTGTCCCCATCTTCTCGCTTCCCACTCACTCCTCACCCATCCTCCCATCTAAACATCTAGTTACCCTCCTATCATTAAATCCAGTGGTCATGTTTAATATGACCACTTACCGTCTCAATGAACCTATCAGCAGCATTCGGCCTCTCTTTGTCCCAGACCTCGCCTCAGCTCCCAGCCTGTTTAGGGAATAACAGTCACATAGAAGCCTGAAACCTTGGAGTCATTACAGCCTTCCCCACAGCCCCTCCGTATATCCAGCCCATGACCGAGGCCTGTTGTGTTGAGCTTTTATGTCCCTTCATTTCTCTTCATCTTCATCACGATCCAGGACAATTCCTATGCTGCAGTCCAAGGGGACCCTTCAGAAATTAGAAGTGATCAATCAGATGCACGTATTCTGCTTCCCATTGCCTTTCGGTGCCTTCCAGGGCCTTGAGAGGGATACCAATAGGCAGTATCAGTATTGATATTACGGTCTGGCCCACCTGAGTCTCCATGTGCGGATTCTTCCTTCTCACCACCCACTGCCCCTCGGTCAGGGTCTCCTCATCCTTCAGATCTTCGTTAGGACAACCTGCCCTCACTCTCTGTACTAGATCAGATGCCCCTGATTGTATGCCGTTGCAGTGACATAAGCCATTCTCGTAGCACCTGTTGCATCTGTAGTGTTTTATTTGTGTAATGTTTCTTTTTCTCTATTAAAACGTAAGCTCTACAAGAGCAAGAATCCCATCTGATTTTGCTTATTGTATAGCAAAGAGAGTGCCTGGCACATCATAGGTACTCAATAAATACTGTTGAAAGAATACTTACTGTTAGTACTGGGTTCTGTGTGAATTCTGTTCATGGTGGGAGTCTGCATAATTATTCCAGTAGATGTTCATTTTTATAGTCTCTATAACTTTCATGTGTCGATTTGCAAAGATCTGTTATCTCCATAGAAATAGATGTCATATAATCTTCCCAAATAACTTTAAAGAAACTGTAGTTTCAGAATTAAAATTATCAAACATGTTTTAAAATCTTTTTTTCTAGATTAAAAATTTTTAAGTAATGTATATTTGGTTTTAAAATTTAGACGCCTGTTTCTATTATGTTAAAGAATAAAATATATTGATAGTTAATGGACTACAAAATCAGAGAATCTTATTTATTAAGAAGCCACTCTAGAAATAAAGCCCTCCCTCTGCATTAGATATTTTTCAGTCAGATGTTATGTCTCCATCTATGGTCAAAGGACTAGGTTCTTTGTAGTTCATAAGGAAGGATTTAAACATGGAGAACATTAGGGTTAGGGTTGATGACTTAAAAATCATGAAGTTTCCTTGTCAGGACTGTTATAAGTCAGGATTGTTGTAAGGCAGCATTGTCCAACAGAAATATAATATGAGACACAAATGCAAGCCATATATGTAATTTTAAATTTTCTAGTAGCCACATTAAAAAGTAGAAAGGTGACATTTATTTTAATACTACATTGAACACAATATAAACATAGGCATTTCAGCATGCACTCAGTATGAAAAAAATACTGAGCTATTTTACGTGCTTTCCTTTGTACCGTGTCTTCAGAGTACAGTGCGTCTCAATTCAGACTAGCCACATTCAGTTGCCCAGGAGCCAGCCACGTGTGGCTAGTGTATTGGCCAGCACTGTTCCAAGGTTTTATGGGTTTTTTAAGTTAAAGAACATGTTTTTATTTTTTTCTTCTTTAAATTTTATGTTCATGTGCATGCCTTTTTAATGATTTATTTGCAATTTGATTGGCATAATATTGACCTGACTTAAAATTTTAGCCTCTCGCATCTCTCTTTAGGGTCCAGTTATGTTTATGTTGTGCCCATACAGGAGAACCACCAAATACACATTATCAACCTGATTAGCAGTATACCCTTCACCACAGTAACGTTTCATTGTCTTTATTTAAACATCTCTGTTCCTTCACTTCGATCAAGAAAGACTAAAGAGCAGATATTTTTTTTCTTATGCAGCGTAAGTTTTAGAAACCAAATTGTGCACCTACTCATTTCCATATAAGTGTCTCCTTAGACGGTTTTTTTAAGAGGACTTGTTCTAAAGATTCACTGAAATTTTTCTTGTAACTTTCAGGGAATCCAAGTCAAGTAGTTTCTAGGTATTGCAAAACTTCAAGGTATACGCTGTACTGCTGAAGTTAAAAGACTACAGGCATCTCTTTGATTCCGAATTACTTGAGTATGGGTAACGTTAAATGTTAAATATAAATATGTATATAAAATCTCCATCCTCTGAACTCTACCTCACCTAAATTCTTTCCATTTAATGTTAAGGTATAATTTGACCCAATTTATGAATAATTTTTTAAATGGATTCTTTGAAATGTACTTTCTTCTAGTGAATTTTTTTTATTTTTAATCAATGTATTCATGTTTATAATTTAAAGTCATTCCATCAGGCTTATAACAAGAAAACAGTTGTCCTTTGCCCCATCTCTGTCCATCCCCCATTCCTGCTCCCTCATTCTAGTCACTTTCATCTCTTTACTGCTTGTTTGTGGTGTTTGCGTTCACATTGAAAACAATGGGTCTGCATAGCTATGTCTCAGTTTTTCAGTTTTAGATATTAAGTTCCACAATAGGAAATCAATGGACAAGTATTTTGTTCTCTTAAACTCCTCCACAGTTATGCTCCTAATACAGTTTTAAAATAATATTTGCTTAGCTCAGCATTGATCATTATAGCTGGGTAAAGAGAATTCAGATTTGAGCTGTAGCATGCAATGGGATTATACGACCCACATAGTTGTAGTACTTTTTGTTTTTCTAAAGGTAATAACTGGAGTTTTTTGCTGGCATTACTTGACTGTGGATCTAACACTTCCTTGTCCTCACTCTCTGACAGGAGCATAAGTTCCCAGACACATCAGATTATGCCTCAATTCCATCTTTTTCTTGGAGATGGAAAGCCTTTCTCGTCGGCTCTTCCTTTCTAGTTGTGTCCTGGCCTGCTGCAGCTCCTGTCCTAGATCTTGTTTTCCTTGGTTTCCATCCTAATTTAGTAGAGCACACCTCTCTTACACCTCCTAAAAAATATGAGAAAGACACTGCGAGACCCCGCATGTAGAGACGTGCCTTGATTCTACCCTCACACTTGTTTACCAGTTAGCTGGAGAAAGAGTTATAGGTTGGAAATCCTTTTTCCTCTGGATTTGGAAAGCATTGCTCTGTTGTCTTTGGCATCAGTGTTTCTGTGGAAAAGTCCAATTCTGTCAATAATCTAATCTTGATTCCTTGTCTATGGCATGTTGTTTCCACCCCACTTTGGAAGCCTTTTATTCAGAGTGTTTTGAAATGTCATGATTCAGCGACTTAATGTGGCTCTTTTTCATGCGTTTTGTTGAGTACTCAGGAGGCTAAGTCTGGAAACCCATGTCCTTTAGTTCTGAGAAATGTCCTTTATTCATTTCTTCGATGATCTCCTCTGTCTTTTCTCTCTTCTCTCTTATAAAACAGATATAGAGCTTCCCTATTGATCCTTTAATTTTATTTTCTCTCCCTCTTCCTATTTTTCTTGAAATTTCCTCAATTTTATCATCTAACCCTCCTTTTAAATTTTTATTTCTGCTATCAAAACCTCAATTTCCTGCAACTCTTGTATTCTGGTATTCATTTTTCTAAATCTGTTCTTGTTTCATGACTACAGTAGCTTCCACTAACACTTTGACATTTTCTTCTTTCCTTGCGTTGTTTCTGTTGCTCCAGTTTTTTTCTTTATGTTTGTTTTTATCATTAAAGTTTATCCTTAGATATCTTTAGTATGGTGCTAAAAATTTTAGCTCATCAGCAGCTGGATGCGTGGTCAGAGAACTCTGACTGACTGACAGATTTCACTACAAATTAAACTAGTGGGGCCATTTTGTGTGGGTAACTCCCAGCTGTCACTATGTTTTGGGCTGGTCATTTTCACTAAAGTGGGATCCTTCAATCTGCTGCCTAAGAGATATGATCCTGGCTGCCAGCATTCACAGAACCAGCTGGAAGAAAGGAGACTCTCATACAGATTTTCAGCGAGCCCTCCGGTCTGCAGCCCACCTGCACCTCCACTTACAGAGGTCACTTGGGCCCTTGATGCCTGAGCCTCGGGGGCTCTGTGGTGCCCATTAACCTGCTCTGGGCTTCTCCCTCTGCCGTTGTCTACTTTCTAGTTACCACTTGTCTAGCTACTTTGCAACGTTCACATTTTTTTTTTTTGTTACTCTCATCTTCTCCTTTTTGTTCTCGTATGGTTATCCCATCATTGTCGTTTTAATTTTAGTGGGATTTCAGAAGGGAGCAGTAGGGTGTGTGTGTGCGTCATGTTTAGTAGAGTCTCAACACACTCTTTGTTCTTCAGAAATACATCTGTTCCTGAGGTAACAGCTATATCAGGAACTGAATAACAAAAGAAAACGTGGTGACTCTGCCCTCCCCACATTTACAAAAACTCAAGAAGTCATTTCAGTTGGAGAATAACCCTTATGCTGCTTCTCTTTATTGGCATAAGGTTCCATCCAGAAGTACTTGGTATTTTAATTATGTTTGCTTTGGTAACAGATTGGTCTCTTATTTGTAATATGGTGATACGAACTGCAGTTTGTTGTTTTGTTTTGTGGTTTTTTGCTGTTGTTTTTTGGGGTTTTTTTTTTAATAAACATCTCATGTCTTCTAAAATGTTTAAGGGGAGAAGGGTATAATAAAAATAATAGTTTATAAGATGAATAGCCCTTTCAGTTTTTTTTAATACAAAAAAAATTTAATTTGTATTTCAGTTAATCAGTGGTTTTTTACCCCACTCCTTTTCATTCATCATTTTTATGTTGTTTTGTGTCTTTGATAAGTCACTAATTCTACATGATATCTTTGGAGAAATACTTAATAATCTTGATCAGATTATTAAATAGCATTACTCAGCAGCCCATTAGGTAATTTTTTGGTTTTATGTTAAAGGAAAGTTTTAAGGGTTAATATTCAAATTATTTCCTTCTTTCATGAGTGTCACAATTCTACTTAACGGAAGTTTTACTTAGTCCTTTTAGAAACACAAAGAACACCTTTGTAGATGGTTTTATCATCTTAAGTAAATATTTTATTAGGATAAGGGAAAGCATTAAGTGTTTAAAAAAAAATAGTTTTCATATTGAATTATCCAAACACTTGGGATTTAAACTATTTGCATAATGGATGGTGGTGGTATTGTAGCCAAGAAAACAAAACTCCCAAATTCAGATTGTCTGGAATCAGGGAAATCAGACAGAAGTGGATTTTAGGCGTTTTCTTGTTTGTGCTCATATTTTAAAACCAAGCCTGGGAAGTTTGAAGTGTGTTCCATGCAGTCTAGAAAGTGGGGCGTTTCATGTCTCGAATGAAAGCAAAACAGTGAAAGACTTTAGTGCTTTTCAAGACAAGTAAAAGCATGAAGTGCAGCACAGGCAGTGGTGCTTCTCTTTTTGAGTTTAATGCCAGTGAAAGGACGCAACTGGTTGAGAGAATTTTGTAAAAATCCAGGAAAACTTCTAAGTCAGGATTCAAAAATGTTAAGGAAAGCAGATTCAACCTAAACGAAAGGGCAGATTGAAGAGGAGCTTTTTAAGAAAGAGTCTTTCCTAGGTAGAAGGCAGGCTGAGCTGGGAATTCAGACTAGAGATGATTTTAAGTGTATGTTAAAATGAGACAACGTATCTAATTCCTATGTATATATGTAGTTATACCCACAAGGCCTTTCAGGCCAGTGTAAACTGGCTTTTCACTTTCACCAGCTGCCAGGACTGTACTGTCCAGGACAGCATTGGGGAGGGGAAGAGGGAAGGCAGGCCACAGGGACCCCGTACTTAGAAAAGAAACCTTGCTTCTTTGGTGGTAGAAGAATGTAATCAAGCAGCTCTAAAGTGATTGAGAACATTCTCTCCTAGTGCTTCTCAAGGTTCTGTTTTACCAGCTCTCTGAATCCGTTGAAAATGCTATCAGTTCTTGAGCTAGTTAAGGTTGGGATTTGAAAACCATCAATCTTGAAAATTTCCAGGATTAAATTTTCTCTTGGAGCCCAGGAGGCCGTTTTTACCTCTGGGAGTTTCTGAGTTGTGACAGAGACACCATATTTCTCATTTATATGTTATGCAGTGACACGCAATGTTATATCATTTGCCTTGAAGCTCCTGAACTACTTTGCTTTTATTTGACCTTATGTTTATCTGGCCTTCACTTTTACAATATAAGCTTTTATATCTGCTGTGTAAGCTTCTTTAAAACATGCCAAGGTAGAGATTTAATTACACTCTATTTGTCTTTTTAAAAATAAATAGCAATGTATTTTCTGTTTCAGGGCATTTGATGTAGAACTGCTTTACATAGCACAGTTCTTTAAAATCCCAATAGCAGAAATTGCTGTCAACTGGACTGAAATTGAAGGTGAGTATATTGTTTACATTACAGCTGATCTTAAGTGGGGGAAGACGTCAGACCATACAGTTGTCCAGTGAAGTCAGCTGGCTTTACTATCACCCCAGCTTAGCTGTCCTAACTGAGAGAGGCAGTTTCATAGACAGTACTGCCTACTAATCCTTGCCACCCTCCTCCAGCTGGCTTACTGCCTTCTGTATTTTTTTAGTCTCTTCTTAGGGTCTTCATTAGGCCTACTGGTTTGCCTAAGAAATTCAGTAAAAACTTGTACAGTAGACAGGATCATGGTGATTTCAGGCTAGAAGCAAGGTGAATAGTCTTCAGATAAACTTTATTGTTTGTAATACCAATTTTTTTTTTTAGTATTACTTCATTACTCAGTGAGTTTTGAGCACCTACAAACCACTGTGCAAAGCTAAATGAGGAATTAGTTGTTTTTACTCCAAATGTCCATAATCCATTCACAGCCGATTTTTAACTGGCATCTGTACATATATCCAAAAATGTAAAGATTTCTAAGATTTAAAATGTGAAATCTATCATACTTCCGAATAATTTCTATTCAGAAAAGCTTAGACGTCTCTCACTGTTTAGAATTTAAAATATATTCTAGTGTTCTCCTTTGCTTACCTTAGAATGATCCTAAATTAATTCACAGTGTAGGAGCAGTTAACTGGAGACTTTTTCAAAGTCACCTCTCCCCCAGGTAAGCATGGCCTCCTCTTGAAAAGTCACTGTTGAAGTTAGCAACCTCAGATGTTTAGGGACAGAAAAAGGTTAAGAACCGGTCTGGAAATCATACAAGCTATGTAGACCTCTTGGAGTCTTGCTGAATCATATTGAGTTTACAGCAGTTTGACTCATCTCCACAGTAGCGGCCTAGATCAAAGGGGATGGGAAGCAGGTGAAAGGATGCCTCAGACTCGTCAGGATCAGCTCGGTCGACATGTCTGTGTTGATCTGTGCCCAGCATAGACTATGGGAAGCTGAAGTGGGGAAAAGTAAAAATATGTTTCATTTTCTATCAGTTGCTCTCTTGCATTTCTCAGAGAGTTGAGTATTAAATCTCGTTAACCAGCACTTAGTGAGCAGTTTTTCTGTTAATCATCCCCAAACCCTCAGCCATATACAATTGGTCCCTCCGCACTAGAGCAGGGCCATCTGAAATTCTCACAGTTTAGATCCTCCCAAGTTTTATTTCACTTCAAAGTGTTTTGTTTCTGTTGTTTTTAGAGAAACCACTCACTTTGGCTTTGAAGATATTTTAAATCTCTTATCCATGATTTAAATTAATTATGGTGGATGTGTAAACTTCATTGTGGTAATCATTTCACAGTGTATATGGCTATCAAATCATCACGTTGTACACTTTAAATACATTTCAATTTTATTTGCCAATTACACCTCAGTAAAGCTTGTGCGGGGGGGCGGGGCAGGGGGGAAGAAAGGAACAGAGAAAGAAGCTAGAGCGTTTGGGCTTCAATCTGGAAATTGTCAGTGATCGTCCTGTGGTCTTTACCACATCACTCTACCACCCAGCATGCCAGTTACCTGAAATTGGAGGGCAGGGCAGGTCTGCTTCTCACTTACCAAAGAAACAATTCCAAGGGGTAAACTCAAGGAATATAAGCTTTTAAGACATGCTCAAGGAGGCAAATCTCATGCAGTCAACTGCACTTGGCATGTTGCCATTTGACAACCACTGGACAAGAAGGTGGCCTAGCTAAGATGTATTTATTTTATCTGATTGAGAGTCTTTGGTAGAATTAGAATAAAAGTTGGGTTTTTGTCTTGGCTTTCTTATCTCAGATTATTAATCTGTACTTGTATTATGTATAGAGGTGTATCTGATTCTCTGTAGTACATGAGATTGAAAAGCAGTGTGTAAAACATGAAGATTTGCCCCCGAAAATCATTTTTAAATGTACAAAGGAATTGTTTAACAGACACACATATATAATATAAATAATGTAAGTTAAATTAAGGTGACTAGAAGCTAACAAAGGTCGTGACTTCTAAAATACAATTTTAAACTGTTATGTTTCCTGAAAATATATTTATTTTTAATTATTTTTAAATCGCAGGTTCTAAATTAGTTCCATTTTGGAGCTGGCTACAGATGGGCAAGGACCTACTTTTTATACGACTTCGATATTTGACTGGTGCCTGGAGGCTTGAACAAACCAGGAAAGTGAATTAGGTTATTTGCCGTCTTTGGTTGTATTTGTATCCATCAGTGTCACATTATTTCATTTGAAATTAAAATTTTAAATAAAGCTGGAATAAACCTATTCCATTGTCTGCCTTTTGATAATTTTAAAGAATTTACTGCCAGCAGTAAAAATCTTTATACCTCTTTTGGACACAAAAATTTTTAAGGTGTTTGTAACAAAAGTCAGATTTGCTTTTGCTTTAGCAATTTTATTCATTTAGATTAATTATCATTATGATTCTGAGAAATACAATTTTTAAACAGAAGACAAAAGCGATTATTCTTACTCTAAAGTGCCTTATTCTCATGAACTTAAATATAAACCACAATCATATAAGTGTTCAGGGATTTAAAAATAAATGTTTAAATATATATAAACTTATCAATATTAAACCCATAATTCATTCTATAAAAGTCTAGGAAATTATGTTAAAGAAAGGATATAGGCTTGCTCACAAAGGTATCCACTTTCTCATACAGTCTTATTTATCTCCCTCCAAATTTTTCTTACCTCCTGGCAACCCTTCCCTCTTGAGTTCAATGTTAATAAAAATTGGAAATTCTTTATTAAAAAGAGAAAGTTTTGCGATATTAATAAATGTTAATAACATCAGAAGCCTGTGTTTTTGAGAAACTAAAGACTAAAAAATAGCAGTTATAAAACAATGAACTCCTAAAAATAAGAATTAGATTGTTTCTGATGTTTTAGAGAAAATAATAATACCTAACATTTACTGAGTGTTGACTGTCTGCCCACCACCGTTCTAAGCACTTAGTATATAATGACTCACCTAACTTTTACAACAGGAGAGGAAACTTAAGGCACAAAGCAGTCACTTGCCCAAGGTCACAGAGGTAGGAAACAGTAGAGTTGTGACCCTAGCCCACAGAGTCCGGATCCAGGGCCTACACTCTTTAATGAGTATGCTACTTCAGTTTCTGACAGTATGATAACTGAGGACATGTAAGTAGAAAGTTTCAGAAGCACATGAAATACAACATTTTAAAGACAAGACTTACATGGAAAAGTAAATAAGCTAAAGATGACTCCTCTCCAGTAGTTTCAACAACAGTGACGCTGTCACATCTGCATTAGACAACAAGCTCCTTGAAAACAGGAACCATTTCTTACTCAAATTAGTATTCCCAGTACAGTGCTTAGCATAAACACTTAATATCGATCAAGTAAATAAACAAACTTCATTCACTACCAGATTTTGAGAGCCTTTAAGTCACTTAAATGAACAGAACAAAACAAGGCTTATGCAAGTAGAAATGAGAGAAAACAAATAGTAAAATGACCGTGAGCATTAACAAGAATTTAAAGTTACAAGCCTTGAGCCAAAAATAAGATCCTTAATGAAACTATAATAAGACAATAAAATAATTTATTGTTCTTTGTAAGCTAGTGATAAAAATGTATGTTTGAAGCATGAGAGGAATTTTCAGGAAAAGGGTCAATAGTTTTTTATGTAGTTCACCCATGAGCCCTATTAAGAAAGGTTTCTGATATCCTTGATGCCAGTTTATCTTCCTAGGCACAGGTTCACCTAAGCTAACAGCGTAGTTCAGACTCGGGGGCACTCTGTAAGAGAAAACGTAGTTTAACTTGTTGACATTATAGAGCCTGCTAACAAACAGAGCAAGCAGCCATAGCAAAAGCAAAAATATCAGCTGCTATCATTTTACTGTGTGCAAGGAGCTGTGATAAGCATTTCATGTGCATTATTTAGCTTAATCTGATCAAACAACTCTATCATACAGGTATGATTACCCACATTTCAGAAACGAAGAAGTAGTGTTAGACAAGAGATTTGCCCAAGATCACACCAGTAGCCACTGTCATGCTTCTACTGAAATAAAAGCAGGAAATAGGATCATGGGCCATGATTAAAACTGAGGGTACAATCTCATTACAATCAGACAACATGACCATTTACAGTACTTTCTACCTTCTGACTTGTTCTTTTTTTTTTTTTTAATTTTTATTTATTTATGGCTGTGTTGGGTCCTCGTTTCTGTGCGAGGGCCTTCTCCAGTCGCGGCAAGAGGGGGCCACTCCCCATCGCGGGGCACGGGCCTCTATCACGGCCCCTCCTCCTGCGGAGCACAGCCTCCAGACGCGCAGGCTCAGCAATTGTGGCTCACGGGCCCGTTGCTCCGTGGCATGTGGGATCCTCCCAGACCAGGGCTCGAACCCGTGTCCCCTGCACTGGCAGGCAGACCCCCAACCACTGCGCCACCAGGGAAGCCCCTGACTTGTTCTTATAAAATATGTATACATGGAGTTTATTTGACTCAAGATTATGTCTGGACGATGACATGTTTCTTGACATCTGTAATTCTATGTCTCTATGTAGTTGTGTATTTCCACGATTCACAGTTGATTCTCTAGTTCTGTTTTCCACTTTTTTTATTGTTATAATTTACTCAAGAGCAGAAACCTTGCCTTTTATTTGTGTCTCCATAGCATCCTAAATTGTGATTGTTCAATAAAGGTTTCCCAAATGGTTAGATAATGCCAGCATTACAATTCATTTGTCCAAGAAAAAAATCACATGAATGAGGTTATCCATTTTATCGACAGCTAAATCTCCTGAAGAAGCAGTCTAATGGGTTGCTTTGTTTTTGTGCAAACTCAAAGGCACCAAATCTACAAACTAATGATTTTATTATGTCCATCCAATATAGGACTCATTTGGAATTCACTGATTTTGAAGTAAAACTCATTAGTATTTTGATGGTCACAAAAAGCAGTACCTTCCCAGATTTGATCCTCTAGACAATAACTGCCCTTCTACAACCAAACACTACAGGAAAGAATGGTGACCTCACACCTGCTGACAAGAGCCAAGGCTGAGTGGGGAGCCAAGATGCACACCCTCACAAGGCTGGAATCAGGTACCTGGACATCCTTACCTGGGTGATGTCAGAGAAGGCCCAGGAGGGAGCAGGACTTTCAGCCCCCGAAGCCAATCCTGAGTCCGCACCAGGAGAAGCTGGCCTTGCACTCCCCTCTGCAGTAACAGCAGCCCCACCCCCTCCCAGGGATGGCGTCAGAGGAGGCACTTCCTCTGGTGGCCCCGCAGTGATGAGGCCACCCCGCTGCGCTGCGGTGACAATGAAGACCATGTAGTGAGCCAGAACTCCTACCCTTGCCCAAGTATAATAAATAGTCCCCCTTCCATTGGGTGTCAATGGGGGCCAAGGGGAGAACCTGTACTTACACCTCCCCTAGCAATATAACAAGACGGTGCTCCCCCTTCTCGACCAGAGGAGTGTCAGCTAAAACAAGAGTTGTGAATAAGATCCAGAGTCTCAGAACATAATAAAAAAATGTCCAGGTTTCACAAGAAAATCACTCGTTAAAGCAAGAACCAGAAAAACCTCAACTTGAATGAAAAAAGACAATCGAGATGCCAACACTGAGATCACAGAGGTGTTAGGATTATCTGACAAGGATTTTAAAGCAGCCATAACAAAAATGCTTCCACAGAATTACAAACATGCTTGAAATTAATGAAAAAAGTAGAAAGCCTCAGCAAAGAAAGTCTCAGCAAAGAAAAAGACAATGTCAAGAAGAACCAAATGGAAATTTTATTTATTTATTATTATCTTTAATTTTTTTTATTTTGGCCACGCCATGCGGCATGCGGGATCTTAGTTCCCTGACCAGGGATAGAACCTGTGCCCCCCCAGCAGTGGAAGTGTGGAGTCCTAACCACTGGACCACCAGGGAAGTCCCCCAAATGGAAATTTTAGAACTGAAAAATACAATAACTAAATTAAAAGCTTGGTGGATAAGCTCAACAGCAGAATGGGGGTGGCAAAGGAAAGAATCAGTAAACTCAAAGATAGCACAATAGAAATTACTCAATCTGATCAAGAGAGAAAAAACAGAAGAAAAAAAAAAAGGCTCAGTGAAACTATAAAAAGATCTAACAGTATCATCAGAGTCCCTGGAAGGGTGGAAAACACACTTGAAGAAATACTGGCTGAAAACTCCTCAAACTTGGCAAGAGGCATAAATCTACAGAATCAGATTCCGTATAGGATAAACCCTAAGAAATCCATACCAAGACACATCACAATTAAACTTCTGAAAACTAAAGACAGAAAAAATCTTGAAAGCCACCAAAAAAAAACCAAACTGACACCTTACCTATAGTGGAGAAACAATCAGAATTACTAAATTTACCATCAGAAACTATGCCAGTCAGAAGGATGTGGCACAATATTTTTTAAATACTAAAAGTAAGGAACTGTCAACACAGAATCTCATACTCAGCAAAAAACAAATCTTCAAGTATGAAGGGGAAATAAAGACAATCTCAGATGAAGGAAAGCTTAGAGAACTGGACACCCACAGACCTACCCTAAAACGATGGCTAAACAAAATTCTCTAAACAGAAAGAAAACATCAAAAGAAGGAAACTTGGAACCTTAGGAAGGAAGAAAATACATGGTAAGCAGAATATTGACAAATACAAAAGACTTTATCTTCAAGAGTTTTATATTATGTTTGATGGTGGAAGCAAATACTAAAACAGTCTGATGTGGTTCTAAATATATGTAGTGGAATATATGACAATTTATTACAAATGAGGGAGGGAAAAGGGGCAAAACAGAGGTAACAGGCCTTGCAATCCCCTAGGCAATCTTCTGGCATCGCAGTTGGGGAGCTGTGACCCACAGTTGGAGAATCAATAAGTTAAGTATGCAACTAGTGCCCAATCTGTCTTTTTTAAGATAAAAGAAGTATTAGCAGAATCTGCCAAAAGCAAGCCCTATTCAGAAGGTGACAGATTCTCATACTAAAGTAGGTGGGGTAAGAGTTTGACCCATTAATGTTTCCAACTATGATTACTTTTCTCTTTCCACAGGCCAATTATTTAAAGAGAAATAAATTGAGATTTCAAAATTTAAAATCCTCAGTTTAGTCAATCCCATACAGTTTTTTGAATTTCTCGAATACCTGTACATTCACCATTTCTGATGATTAATCAGTGCATGACAGCTGAGTTTTAGCTGCAATTTTATCACACTCACTTTTCAAAAATAATCATTTCAGAAAAAAATACTTCCAACAAGAATAGAACCTTATTTATATTTCTTTTCTTTTTTCTTAAATTTTTTTTAACATCTTTATTGGAGTATAATTGCGTTACGGTGGTGTGTTAGTTTCTGCTTTATAACTAAGTCAATCAGCTATACATATACATATATCCCCATATCCCCTCCCTCTTGCGTCTCCCTCCCACCCTCCCTATCCCACCCCTCTAGGTGGTCACGAAGCACCGAGCTGATCTCCCTGTGCTATGCAGCTGCTTCCCACTAGCTATCAGTTTTACATTCGGTAGTGTATATATATCTATGCCACTCTCTCACTTCGTCCCAGCTTACCCTTCCCCCTCCCCGTGTCCTCAAGTCCATTCTCTACGTCTGCATCTTTATTTCTGTCCTGCCCCTAGGTAGAACCTTATTTATATTTCTTATAGGAAATATATGTTAGAAATTTAAATTTCGGGCTTCCCTGGGGGTCCAGTGGTTAAGACTCCGTGCTTCCACTGCAGGGGACACAGGTTCCATCCCTGGTCCGGGAAGATCCCACATGCCGCGGAGCAAGTAAGCCCATGCGCCACAACTGCTGAAGCCCGCGCACCTTGAGCCTGTGTTCCTCAACAAGAGAAGCCCCTGCTCGCTACAACTAGAGAAAGCCCGGGCGCAGCAACGAAGACCCAACACAGCCAAAAATAAATACAATTAAAAAAAGAAAGTCAGTCTCACCTAGTCCCTAAACAGCATGCTACTAAGCACCAATTTGAATGAATTCCAATATTAACATAAATTCAGTTAAAATAATAAAGGCGTATCTCAAAACTTTGTAAAAATGAGGATCAAGAAAACTCACTGAATTATTGAAATGTCATTGTTGACCTCTAAGAATGTTGGAACAGCACTGAAATCAAATAGTTTGACAATTCTCTAGAAAAACTGAGGTTTTCATACTCAAAACCTCATGGAATTCGGCACACTCTAGGCATTTTGGGCTGTCATTATGATCGTGCAAGTTGTGTCTGCATCCAAGTATCTGGCCAAGGCGGCTGGATGAAATCCAGGCTGCACTCTGCCTCAAAGCCAGCACCCACTGGGCTGCATCCACCGAGGGGGGCGGGCGCGCGGCGTGGTTCTCTGGCTCTCTGGCTGGTAGGCATTCATACTTATTTCTCAAGGTGTAGCTGAATTTCACCTCTGTGGAGACCTCCCTGACACCTTCCGTGTCCGTGGCCCTAAGCGACACATGAAGTTGTATGACAATCACTGGCATGTGGGTCTCTCTAGTGAGACCGAGTTTACTGAGGGCCTCTGTTCTGTGTCCATATGGTTAGTCCAGGCACCTGGTACTCAGGAAAGTGTTCAATGATGGTTATGGAGTTAAGATGGCTCTTGAAGGAAAATTCAAGGGGGAGGCAGGAAAAGTGGAGAGCTACAGATGAAATGTAGGAAGGAGACTAGAAGTGGGAGAGGTGAACAGGCAGCAACTCCAATGGCTCTGAGTGGAACCATTATAATGCTGGATCAAACATAAGGTACAACAGATGTACAAAGCAGGATCTTTGCATCTATGGATTACTGTAGACTTTCTCACAACCTTGTCCTATGTTGGGCACATGACAAGTGAAAAGAACCAACCTTCTCATGGGTAAGGAGGCTGCCCTTCCTACCACCTCTTTATGGGCTGCAGGAGCTCATGTTCAGCCAAGTTCTTGTAATTCAGAAAAGGGGGAGTTCTTGTAATTCAGAAAATTCAGCTTCATTTTGCCATGGTTTTCAGGTCTTAAACCAAAATTTTACTGGTGTTTCTACCAAATCACAACCCGTGACTGAGTCTCAGCTCTCACATGATTCCCATTATGTACTTTTTTGGTGGAAGTTCTAACAAGCAATAAAACTGCAGCCGATCAAGAAATCAAGAGGGAAAAATAAAGCAAAGAGTCTGGATTTCCTATTCCAAGGATATTCAGCTTCTGAAAAATGGAGTGTCAGCTCTGAGCCTTCCTTCCCAGAGTGGGTATTTTCTCCTTGGAACTCAGATCTTACTGTTCTTGGGTATAAAGGATTAACCTGCTATACTAGGTTTGAGGGATAAGTGATAGGCATTGTATAAGTGACAGGCTAACTTCTCGATGCCAAAATTTCATGGTATGTAAATGAGAATGTACAGAAAAAGCAGACTACACACAAAAAATCTGAATATCCAAGTCCTGCCAAGAACCCAGAGAATTCTGTGAACTTAAAAAGACTGTGCCAGAAGCACATGCCAGTACTGCAGAGGTTATAATTTCTTGCTCTGCGTTGTGTCCTCTGCATTGTCTAATGCACGTAAGCAAAGGAAACAGACAGTGGCTGGGCCATTTCTTTTCTTAATAACATTAAAAAAAAGAAAAAGTAAGCCACATATTATCAATTGTGTGACCTCATTAGTTTACCTGCAATAAAGTGCACAGGAAGTGCAACCTGTAGTTCTTAGCAGTCCAAAGGTTTCCTGGAGTTTCACACCCAGAACAATCTCCAACTTAACACCTAGCCTGGAGCAGAGGAAAATGGGCCAGGTGTAGAAAGATGATTTAAATTCTACCACAAATGCTGTTTTACACAAGGTCACTGCTCAACTGACAACACTATGATAATGCAAACATGGCATCTGCCACAGGAAGAAAGCTCAGTGCTCTGAGAACGAGAAAAAGCAGTTAAATTCACGGCTTTGCATTTCAGGGGTATCAGGACCTTCTGGAGGACTCATTTTTCTACACATAAGAGCAAACTGAATACTGTCCCGTGTGGCTTTCTTCTACTTTCATCTCTACAGTAAATGCCTTTGCTATGAAGAGCTGCTGGCTGCTGGGGAATCAGAGGCCATCAGTATGTTGGTGGCATTTCCTAAACAAATTCCGAGTGAGTTGGAGGAGGCCACAGTGACCTCCAGAGGCAGGCTATCCAGGGGGAGGAGACAGGCCATGAGCAAGGAAGGCTGTCCATTAACGTTGTTCACGGCCCATAAGGTTGTATCTTTATTAGATTAGACAAGAGTATATATTATATATGCTAGGCTGTTAAGCAAATAAATACGGGTAAGGAAATGACAACCCACAAAATTATATGGCTTGTTTTAACCACCACTCACCACTCAGAGTGAGTAGCTTTTCTTCTGCTTATGCAAGGGCAAACCAGCTACTCTGGCGCTCTCGGTGGGAGTAATGATCCCCTTTACTCTGCAAAGCAAGTAAGAAACAAACAGCAAATAACAGCAACCCTCAGGGCCCAGAGACAGGTCAGAAAGAGTCACTCAGGGGCGGGGGGGGGGGGGGGGGGGGGCGGTGGTCCAAACCGATTTGTTGGTCCCGTATCTCTAGTTCTGGTAACGGCCCTCCGGCCTCGGGCTCCAGGTGGAGGCAGGAAGTCTCAGCGCGGCGGGGAAGAGACGCGAGCTGCCCCGCGCTGGCGGGAGCCTCCCCGCCGAGGGAGCTTAATCGCGGACCGAGGGGAGTCCGGGGTCTCGCGGGAGGACGCAGACGCAGCCCGGGGCTGGGAGCCCCCTCGCGCGGGCCTCCCCGAGGCGCCCCCGCCGCGGGTTTCCGCGCACGTGGCCGCGGGCCGCGCCGCGCTCCCCCTCCTCGTGGGCTCCCGGAGCGGCCCGGGCGCTCGGCGGCGGCGGCGGGCGGCGGGCGGCGGGCGGCGGGCGGCGGGCGGCGGGCGGCGGGTGGGGGCGGGCCTGCGAGCAGGGCTTCTGGCGGCTTTCCAGGTCGGCGCACTAATACGGGCGATGAGGCTTCGCGGCTCCAGTCTGACTGACGCCGACTGGGGCCGCCGCTGCCGCCGCCGCCGCTACAGCCGCTGTCTCGGTCGCCGCCGCCGCCGCCGCGGCCGCCGCCGCCGGGCCCTGCAGGCGCTGGGCGCGCTCAGCCAGGCGGTGAGTGTGCGGCTTTCGGAGCGGGCGGCCGGGGCACCCACCGCGGGGGAGGGGACGCGGCCAGACCTGGGTTGGGGGGGGGAGGGATGAGCGGCACCGCGGGGAACAGGTAAGAGCTGCCCTCCCCGGCGCGCGCTGGGCGTGTGCGTGTGTGGATGCGTGTGCGGCGAAGTTTTTCTTCCACAGGGAGGTCTTGGAGGCTCTTTGGTGTGTGGCTTGGCTCTTTGTACTCTCCATCCCTGTATTTCTTGGTGGGGCCTGTTTGGGGTGGGTCGGGGTGGGCGAGAGGCCAGAGGGGGCAGCTCCGGGGAGACGGCCGCGCGCCTTCCTCTCGGCTGCGGCCGCGGGGGCCGCCGGCACCTGGGACCTGTCAGAGGACGCTTGGCCCGCGGCGGGGGGCAGGGATGGGGGCTCGCCGTCAGCCCGCGGTTTGGGTACCGCGAGGGGCCGAGCACCGAGGACAGGCGCCATGGAGACCCCGATTTGCCGCTGAGTAACTGTTTGCTGTGGCCGGAGGGAGAGGACAGTGGAGAAACCGGGGTGCGGGGTAGTATATGTGACTCCGCTGGCCTCCCAGGCCTTGTATCTCGTAGGGTTTTTTTACTCTGCTTACCTTTGAGACACGCGAAGTGAGCAAAAAGAAAAGTTAGGAATGTTGTTCAAGTGTCTCTGCGCTAGCGCTTGGATTGTGTTGGGAGCTGGGGTGTTTGTCTTTTCCTTCGTCTGCTGTTCGGTGCCAACTCTCCGCAGAGGGGAGGGGGGCGAGGTGGGGAACAGATACAGGAGACTTACTGACGCCAGCATTGTGATCGGAAGGAGGAGCGCGGGGCGGCGGCGGGGGGACGGGACACATTTTTATGGATGGCTAATCGCTGACAAGTCTTCCCGTTACTATGCCTTCCTCTTCCCACTCTTGACAGTGGAAATTTGAAATGATAGTTTAGAAATACTCCGTTGACTTGTTTCTGGGCTGGAACTGGTACGCGTGAGAAATAACCTACAAATGATGTAAATCGACTTTGGGAATAAAACTGCGCGTAAATCCTTTGCCCAGTAATTCACAGTCGGATACACACCCACAGGACACTGTGGATTGCTTTTAATGGATCCAATTTACAAGTACCGTTTCAGTGGCTTGCCAGATTTCTCGGATAATCTTTTGGAAGCGTTGTTGAACAGGAATAATAGAGAATAGCTGTAAAGTCATAAGGCATTTAATAATGCTACCTCCTTGGCCATAATTGAGCCAAGCATTTGGGCATCCTTCTGGGTGAGTGACATGTTAATCCTACAGACATATCTTCTGCCTTGGGATTCCTGTCGGTGTCAGAGAATGCCATTGGATGTTTACATTTTAGAAATAGTGATCTATATTTAAAAAGGAAGTAAAAGTAAAATCCAAACACATTTTCCTGACTCTAAATAGACAATTCAATAAGTAAGTGTCCCTATATTTGTAGGAAACCATGAGCAGGATTTTGGACCGCTCTCAAGTTTGTGGTTATCCAAGAAGGATACTGCAGATAAGAAAATGATGTAATCATTTATAAATAAGGAGCATTTAAAATACATTATGATAGAAGCTTCAAATAATATATCAGAAAAATAACTTTTAGTGGCAATGATCACCTTCATTGATGGCAAGACTGCTGTCTTTAGCAGACAGCCTTCAGCTTGTTAATCTATTCTGACACAACCAACTCCCATTTTTATGCTTGACTGGCTATCTTTGCCAGAGCTGTTTTTTGCTTGAACCCTGTGGTTTCAAGCTATGTTTAAGAGAATGCCAACGTATTCTTGATCTGAGCAAACTCATTTTTATCACTACAGTGTTTGCTAAAAATCAAAGACATAAACAAATCTTAGGGTAAACCTCTAAGTACTTTGCACGTCTCACGTCTTTGTCATCAGTCTTATAAAGTCAGCATGAGCTATTTGACTTTTCTCCTTTTAAAATCTTTTTCTTTTTCTTATATATCCCCAGTTAATGAGTAATCAGAAAATATTCACAGACGTCAACTACTATATCTCTGATTGCCCAAGACCATGGAATGAGAAAGAAGAGGGGTTTTTGTTGTTAATGAAACATTGCTAAGGATTCTAGAAGTAATAAACAACTGGTAAATTTGTTTATCCTTTCTAATCACGTGGTCAGTTGGAGGAGAAAAAAAATCTGTCAAGAAATTATTTCATAAAGATTAAAATATTCAATTTCAATTTTACAAATAGTTTAATTCTTTTTAATGAGAGTTCAATTTCCTTTGCCACATTTGGAGAGTTGGTGTTTAATAAGTGGTCACTATAGAACTTAGACAACTAACTAGTTTATATCTGACATTCCCTCTGCAATAAATAAAAGAGCAATTTCATCATGTTTGGCTTTAATATGTTGGAAATAATACTTATCCACAAAATATACTCTGATACAAGGCAAGCTAAAAGTTATGAAAATGAAGAAGTTTTTTTTTAATTCACAAAACATACTACCTTGAATTTTAAAGTTCTAACGAAGCTTAGTGCAGATTTTCTGCTTATCACTTCTAACATTTAATGAGGAATTCAGAAACACGGAATAGTCCAGAATAAAACAGTAAATGTAGCAGTACATTGAAAGCATGAATCTCTTCAAATAGTTGTAATTCTAGGCTGCTGGATTTATATTTCCTTGGTTACTGTTGCCAGTGAGTTGAAAAGTTATTCTAAAGGGGAAAAAAAAAGCAAACAGTAAATTCGTAAGTAGTTATAACAGTATGAGCACCTCAGAATTTTTTTTTTTCTGTTAACCTAGTAAATGTTCATGTCATGAGTAGGGGCATAACAAAAAATAAACAAATATCCCTTGGCCATAAACTAACATTTTAAAATAAATATTCCGATAAATGATGTCTCTTAAGAAACGTGAGCTAACTAAAGTTAAGATTTTAAGATGTTTGTTAGCGTTAGAAGCCATCAGACCCATGGAAGCTGGATGTTCTTCTTGCCAGTGGACCTCAGCCTGACACTTCCTACCCCAAACCATCCTGAACACCACCCACTACTCTCTTTTTGCATCAGCCTTGAGCTGACCCTAGACCACTTTTCCAGGCTTATCTTCCCACTTCTTCCATATTTTATGCTGCAATTAAAATAAAGAATTGTGATTTCCCCTGCATACCCTGGCTTTCCTCTCCTCTGCACGTTTCTTCATGCTAAGGCCTAGAATGCCTTCCCCTGCTTCCCGACCTCTCACCAAACCCACAGACCTACCAGCATCTTCCTCATCTTTAATGGCCCTGTCCAGGTGTGTCCTCCTCTGATGCCCCTGGTCTCAGGTGTGTCCTCCTTTGAGCACCTGTGGCTCTTGACATTTTGCACTCTTGCCCATCTTGTCTGCTGTTGAATTACTCATATGCTAATTTATTTCTTATCCTCAGACAATCCTTTCAAGATCTGTGAAGGAACGGACTGTGTTTTTATCTATCGTTTTCATTCCCTTCATGCCCACCACAGTGCCCTGCTTAGTGCTCAGTCAATAAATATTAATTAATTGACACGTCTTTCACTGAACCCATGGTCTCGTCTGGAATAAAATCTGCAAAGGAGTTTCCCCTAAGCGATAGGTCTTAACGGTCCATCTTTCAAGAAGCCAGTGTTGAACTTGAGCTGAGGACGTGTTAAGAGGCTGTGGAGAATAAGCCCTCACCCCAGCCCAGTTGAGCCTCTTTCTCCTGAATATTATGGCTGAGCATTACAGTCAGGAAAGCTTATATGATACTCTTATTGCATTAGCAATTTTCCATATCAGATTCACTAAATACACAATGGAAACCATTTAGCAAAAAAAAAAAGACCAGATTTTTAATGTGATATGGCTACCACAATGAAACTCTAATTGGATTCCACAGAAAATTGCTAACACGATATGCTGACCCCCTTCCCCCAGCAATAGCCACAGAAAAATTGATACTGTTTTTAGTGTACATGTTTCAAACTATGCTCACAAAAGAAAAAGCCGACTGCTGCTGAGATGAGCTTCTGCTCTGGTCAGATTAGGATGTATAAAGAATCTTGTTATCAATCTTGTCAGAGAGCTGAATCTCCCTTCCGTGCCTTGCTCATTACATTACCAAACCATACTATATCCCATATTAACGTGCATCGTATTCTGTTCAGTGGTTCAGAATGAATAGAGTTAATATAATGCAAAAAATATAATTTGTGTATAAATATCATGCCTATATAATATAGTCCATTATACAGTTTTAGTTGGGAAATCTAATCAACTCAAACCAGTTTTTTAAGAACCAGAGAGACTATGACATAAACTTTAAATGCAAAACTTAAAATGAAAATGCATAAATATTAAGAGACAAATTATAAATGTGTGTATACAAAGCTGTATCACTTCAGAAGTCCTAAACACTGATGAAATGTTGGTTCTCCCCCTTCATTCCCTAAACCATATTTAATTCAAAGACAAAAATTTAACCCATGAAATCAGTGTAAAGGAGTCCTACAAAGTTCTGATTTTTCCAAGAAGACAGTTTTGATTTTCTTTTTCAGGGGGAAATACTAAATATCAAAGTCCCTCTCTTTCTTTCTCTCTCTCTCTCTCTCTGCGTCTCTCCTGATTATCTGATATCACTGGTGGGGATTATTTTTATATATGAATTTTCCCTTAGGGAAATTTAATATTTCATATCTGACCACTTCCTTTCCCCTTTTTCACATTTAACTTTGAGGGACTGTACATAGGAAACGTGTATTCCTCAATCATGAAATGGGTTTAGGGCTGCGGTAGTGCAAAGCTGTCTTTGTTTACAGACACTGGGATTATCAGGGGTGGCCATCCAGTTCTCTAGCCACTGGACAGATAATCTGCAGAGTTCACATGTTCTCTGGGGGCCACCCAGATGTGTTAATGGCCTTGGGGATTCGTTCTGAAACAGCTTAGGGTTTGGAAGCGGTGGAGGTGTGAACATTCTGTGAGGGAGCAGCAGTTTCACCCGGCCGATTCCGAGAGCACATCCCCAGATAGAGGGGGCCACGTGTCTTCACAAACCCTTCTTAACCCATGGGGCATCTTCTTCCATGTGGCCTAATATTTTTCTTTTTTAATCTGTTAAACTGCTTAGAAACTGATCAAATGTAGATTTGCTTTAGTTACTGTGTGTGTGAGTCAGTTTGTTTTTACAAAATGCAGTTCATTGTGAAATAGGTAGATGAGGCAGTTTATCAAAAGCCTTTGAAGGATTTTGTCCCGAGCCCTTATGGGCTTTGGAAGGCTTAGAGCAGATTTGCAGATTTTTTTTTTTTTAAGGAGCGTTTGATGGATGGTAGAGTTCATCTGAAGTGCTACGAGTTGCTTTCTGAGTACTTGTATGTAATTTAATTGACTTGGTGGTAACGCATTTCAGAAAATAACTCAGAAAAAATGACAGATTCCATCAGGGTTCTCCATCTCTTGGTAGAATATTTGATATCTCCTATTATTCGCACTTGATTACAAATCTATTCATTCATCTTGCTTTTTTTCTTTGCTAAGAATCACACATGAGAGAATTAGAGTTTGGTAGGAGGAGAAAGGAGAAAGAGTAGGTCATTTAAAAGTTGGTGCATTAGGACAGTTGTGAGGATTGGAGGTGCCTGAGCTTGGGCAAAGGGTGCAGCAGAAAGCAGGTCGGCAGATACCGAAGGTGGATGTCACCTATTTGGGCTGGTTTTAGCAGTATTAGAGGCTACGTGTACTGGGAGTGGAGAGGGTCCTTCCTGGTGGGCTGGCCAGGGAATTTATCAGCACTTGCAACATTGTTTCTGCGGGAAAATGAATTCCAGTTTCCCAATGACCACACTGAAATGCACACGACTTGTTCATAAAGTGGGACCACCAGGGATTAATGACATGAGTGATTATTATTAATGATATGAGTGATTATTAGAAGCCAATGAATGTGAAAAATGAGAAAATGTTATAAACTAAAAAGATTTTAGGTCCCAAGTGCTTTTCTTTCACTTGTTGATGCCTTTATATCATTCTTGCCTGATATCCTAGGAGTAGTAGGATTTCATTTTTAGGAGCAGAAGTTGGATCAGATGTTTGTCAGAGACAAACCCTTGTGTACATAAATGCTTCCCTTAGGATTTATTAGTTATTATGTGTTTACACAAAGCAGTCGTTAGGTGTTGGATGTTTGCAAACAATGGCAAGTTGGTGTCTGGGTGTTATTTCAAAGGATGACACCTTTGTGTTATCATTGATCTAAATTGATTGCAAATATTCATTTTAAAAAGTTTTTAAAAATACTGTATTGATTATGTTTGGGGGTCATAAAATGTGATTTTGTGGATGTAGTAGTTGCTCTAGAAAGTGGAACTGATACACTTGGTCATTCATTCAACATTATTTACTCTGTGCCTTTTGTACCTACACTGCCTATGAGACCCCAAACCAGGCGGTCTGGACCATATAAAAAGGTAACCATGGGCTTCCCTGGCGGCGCAGTGGTTAAGAATCCGCCTGCCAATGCAGGGGACATGTGTTCGAGCCCTGGTCCAGGAAGATCCCACATGCCGTAGAGCAACTAAGCCCATGCGCCACAGCTACTGAAGCCTGCACTCTAGAGCCCGCGAGCCACAACTACTGGGCCCACATGCCACAACTACTGAAGCCCGCGAGCCAAGAGCCCATGCTCTGCAACAAGAGAAGCCACCGCAATGAGAAGCCCGCGTAACGCAAAACAAAGAGTAGTCCCCACTCGCCGCAACTAGAGAAAGCCCGGGCGCAACAACGAAGACCCAAAGCAGCCAAAAATAAATAAATAAATAAAATTTAGTTAAATAAAAGGTAACCACATAAAGTAGCATAACAAAATAAAATCCCGGTATCCAGGATTTCTTAGCCTAATTAAAGAGAGAGAGAGGTCAGGAAAGCAGATATCAAATTGTTTACCCAATAGTAAGTTTTTTTATACAAAAAATTGACCTATTTGGATTTCTCTAATTTTTCCTGGTTAGAATTACATTTTAACTGTGTGTGAATTTTGAGTCACTCTTGACAAGGATAATTAGGATGGTATTATATGGGGCTCAGCACTCTAACCAGAGGTGAAATAGAAGGCATAATGGGAATAGAGATTCTGGTAGTAAGTCCCTGTGAGAACTTAAAGATGCTGAGGGCATCCCTGGGCCTGGAATTTAAGGATGCTGAGGGCATCCCTGGGCCTTTACCGCTCTGATTTTCCCAGTTATTCTCTACCGGCTGAGGAAGTTTGCATGGCCCCTCCTACCGGAAACCTTCCCCAGCCCTTTTAATAACAGTTATAATAATGCACCTGTCACCTGTCTGGTAATAATGTGTTTAGATTTCTGTTTCCTCCTGTAGACTGTAATATCTTACAGGAAAGGGACCATATTTTATCTTGAAATACCCAGTGCCTAGCACCATGCCTGGTTCATCATTGCTACTTGATAAATTTAGTTCTTCCTTCAACCATGTCCTTTTCTCTTCCCCTAAGATAGGTTGGTGTTTCATAGGGTAAGGAGGAAGGAAGGAGAAGACATTTGGATTTTAATCTGTAGGCACAGGAGAGTGATTCCATTTTGTCCTGTGGTCAAAAAAGAAATACTAAAGGGTTTGAACAGGCAAATCACATAATCAAAGGGGCGTTTGAAGGGAGGTGAAGACCAGTTGAAGTGGTACAGTGCATCTGAGTGCCCACATTCGCATCCGGCGAAGCTGGTGAGATGGTTGATACACCATGAATGCCTTTGGCCAGTAAAAATCTGCACTTATCTGAACAGCAATGCATTACACAGCTCATTAGTGATTATCCTCCATCGGTTTTTAATCTCATCCTTCAGGCAGCCTGTGGCCAGGAAACTCAACCTCCCACAATACATGCACATCAATAAAACATTTTAAATTGCCCACATCATTTTTAAAAACATTTAAAATTTTCTTCACAGGCATTGAACACTTTACAGGTATTCAAGTACAGGTTGGTGTTCTCTGTAACATCACCTTCAGTAGATAGACTGTTACATGCACAGGAAGGAGGGAACACATTATGTAATTCTGCCCTTCAGAAGAATTTATTGTATCACATCAGCAAAGTAATGGGTTTCAGGTCAGCAGTTAGACTGATTACATAGGGCTTGATAATAAAATAGTTCATGTTACTGATAAAACTGGATTTTACCTGTATTCATGCAACATTTGTTGTAGTCCAGACCTGGTGTTAGGCTGTACTGACCACCCTGTGGCACAGCCTGTGCCCTTTAGAAGGAGCTTGACATCTCTGGGGAAAACAAGTAACAAATATAAGGAGTCAGGAGTGATGGTGCTACTGTGAAGGTCTGTGCCAGGTGCTGGGGAAGCCCAGAGGAGCCGTGGAGGCCGATTCATGCTGCTATCTGGGGCCGCAGGGAAGCTTTCCAGGAAGTCGCCTTCCAGCTTGGTCCTGAAGGCGGAGCTGGAGGTGGCTGCACACAGGCCTCCTGGGCAGAGGGGAGGGAGTCAAGGGCAAAGGGAGCGAGAACTAGTGAGGCCGGGAATGTAGTTGGGGAGGCCAGGTTGTGAAGAGCCTGGTTTGAAGTTGAACGCCAAAAGCATCAAATCATACCCCACCCCGCAATGATATTTACTGTTGTTGTTTTATATAAAATACGCAAATACATACCCAGAGTAGAACTTTGGATAAAAATATTTTAAAGCACAAACAAAGCACGTTTAATCCCCACCCCTGGAAACAGATACTGTCCATTCGGCTGCAGACTCACAGCAAGGTGTCACTGAGGACTCGGAATGACATCGCATGAGGGCCCAACAGGGAGGGTGCTTTCTGGGGGGTGGGCTGCTGAGGGGGGAGGCACGGTTGAAGACAGCTGCCTGGAGTGATCCAGACTCACTGAGGACATCCAGGGTGGGACATGGCTAAGAAGTGTGTGGCAGGGCCCATCGCAGGATTCGGTGACCTGTGGGGTATGGGATGGAGGGAGAGGAAGGAATAGAATTTCCGTGGGATTGTTCTGGGTCAAGCGTAGCTCCTGCATTCTAGCTTGGACTAGTGGTTAGAGGGTGGTGCTACCAGCACGTGGGGAGCACAGGGAGAAAAATGGTGCTTTAAGAGGCATAACAGGATCTATTTCTTTCTCTTTTATTTATTTATTTATTTTTATATTTATTTCTGGCTGTGTTGGGTCTTCGTTTCTGTGCGAGGGCTTTCTCTAGTTGTGGCAAGTGGGGGCCACTCTTCATCGCAGTGCGCGGGCCTCTCACTATCGCGGCCTCTCTTGTTGCGGAGCACAGGCTCCAGACGCGCAGGCTCAGTAGTTGTGGCTCACGGGCCCAGTTGCTCCGCGGCATGTGGGATCCTCCCAGACCAGGGCTCGAACCCATGTCCCCTGCATTGGCAGGCGGATTCTCAACCGCTGCACCACCAGGGAAGCCCTCTTTCTCTTTTTTTAAATTAGTAAACTTTATTTTTTAGAGCAGTTTTAGGTTCACAGCAAAATTGAGTGAAAAGTATGAGAGATTTCCTGTATACCTTCTGACCCCACACGTGCACAGCCTCCCCTGCTACTGAGAGCCTGTACCAGAGCGTAGGGCTTACCCTGTCACCCCAAGACCATAGTTTACAGTAGGGTTCACTCTTAGTGTTGTGTGTCCTGTGGGTTTGCACAAGGTTATAATGACCTGTCTCCACCACTGTACTATCTTGCTGAATGGTTTCACTGCCCTAAAAATCCTCTGTGTTCTGCCTCTTCATCACTCCCTCTCCCCAACGCCTGGAATAGATTCCATTTCTACATTCGGATATACTGCTTTGAAGGATTCTGGAGTTAGTAGTAGTCAAATAATTTAAAAATCATTTTAACCAGCAGACCCTTTCATCGAGGAAGCCTCAGGAAGTAAAGCCGAGTGAAGCAGGGCTACTCTGGTGGAAGGTGGTATCCACAGGGAGACAGAGTCCTGGGCCCCCCCTTCCCCTGGTGTCCGTCTCCTCCCGCCATCCCTTGTTGCTCTGCCCAAGGCTCCCTCCAATCTCCAGAATCCTGAGGAGCCGCCTTTGGAAACTGCACACAAGCAGCTCTGGAGCTCAGAGGAGGGGATGGTAGTTACCAGATGCAATGACCTCAAACTCTTGGGCTTTTGGAGATTTGGTGACTGTTTCTTAATAGATTTTTTTTTGATTTCCGCTTGTTTGTTTGCTTGTTTGTTTTGGTCCCCTTCCTTGGCATCAAGCTGCCAGCTTTGATTTCACTTTGCTGTCCTACCTGCTAGTAGCACCTCCTCTTCCCTCTCCGTTTGCTGCTCTGATTTGCTGTAAGCTTGGGAATCCTAGAAACATGCTTGTTGTTTAAACTGAGTCGAAAATAATTGCAAATAGATCCTGTGTGATCTTTTTTGTACAGGCTTTATAACACATTTGTTTTGGCAGGTAGAACTCTTTTTTGTTTTGTTGCTTGTTCTCAATTATCAGCAATTGTACAGAGACAATTGCTGGATAGTCAAGTTTTGTGCAGTTTTCATTCCATCTCTTTCAGGGTCCATCTATCTTCTCACCTTCCCTCTCTTTCTGTCTGATCCTGGAATTCTGGACTTATATAGAAAGTGTATATTATGGGCTCAGGAATTTCTTTTTTTTTAAATAGGTGTAGCATGGAACTTTATTTATTTATTTATTTGGCCGCACGGTGCAGCACGCAGGATCTTAGTTCCCTGACCAGGGATTGAACCTGGGCCCCTCAGTGGGAGCAGGGAGTCTTAATCACTGGGCCACAGGGAAGTCCCTGGGCTCAGAAATTTCTATCCATCAGCTCTACTGGGTGAATAGTAGCAGTTGAAGCTGATCAGGAAGAAAAATATGTCATATTTTTAATTCCTAATGAAATGCTGATACGTTGAGATAGTTGAGACACTGTTTTTTTCCTTTGATGTGAACATTTATCCTCCCCTCCCTTTTTTCTCTTTCTTTGCCTCTGATCCATTATAAGATTGTTTTTCTTTCTTTTTTTCCCCTTTTTTTGGGGGGGGATGCATTTTATTTGTACAGTGAGGTATGCGTAAGGAATAAGCAGAAGTATAACTGTTAATAATAAAAAAAGAGTGTCCTTACATAGTTTACAGTTTTCAAATTGTTTTTGTACACATCCTCTCAGTATGAAAGGTAATGATTATTGTTTCAGTTTTACAGAGGAGAAAACAGGATTGAAGTGGTTAATTTGAAGGTCTCAGTTAATTAGCAATGGAGCTAACATTCAGACTCAAGTCTTCTTCCTCCAGTTCCTGTGTTTTCAATCCATTACATTATGTAGTCTCTTGTTCATGGAATCAATAGTTAAACTGTGGGCCCTTCCAAACTTGAATAATAAAATATCACACTTGTGGGGTGATATATACAGTATAATACAGTATTTCCAAGCATTTGCTGACAGTGTAAAGGATATAGGTTGGAATGCTAGAAGCTTATGCGGTAATCTTCCCAAGGTAGTGTTGACATTCTCTTATAAGTGTTATGAATTGCTTACTCTTACACAATGTTTAATCTTGCTCTTAATATTCAGAAAACTACATGGAAAAAATATGTAGCATTCTAAGTCTACCTTAAAAGTGACCCACACGATTAGGTGTGTTCTTTAGATTCCCTCTGTCAACCTTTAAAACAAAACGTAAGTGGTTTAGCCAGCAAAGTCAAATTTATTTGGGAATAGCAGAAGAATTGCAGTTAAGGACATGCAAACTATGGAAAACTGTAGGCAAGTCTGGAGAACAAAAGAGAGGAGCATTCTTTTATAGTGGAAATGAGGAAGTTGGGAAGGGCTGTTTTGAACGAAAGTTCACTGGAGGAGAGTGAGAGTTTGGGGTGGTTGTGACTTCTCATTGGCTGAGTTGCAGCAGTTTTTCATTGGCTGCTTTGTTGCTGGGCAAGGAGAAAATCTTCCTTCATCCTGCTGGGATATGTCTTTCTTCTTTATGGGGTCTATAAAGTAAGCTGCTATGAGAGCTGTCAGTTCAGGGCTTCCTGACTCCATTGTGAATGAGGTTTTCCTTTATTCATTTTCACACCTCTTTGCTGCTCTAATGCCTATTCTACTTCTCTTTTACAACATTTGGCATAAATAAAATACCAAATAGGCAATGGAATAATAATTCTGTCTCCAAAAGAAATGGTAATGAGCAATAATAAAAAATGTTTCTTGTCTCTCTATTTTAAGAAATAATTCTAAATCTCCAATAATTCTAATTCCAGAATAATTCTGAATCTGAAATTTAATAAATGATGTCTAACCAACATTGACATTCTAGCTGAAAAATCAAACTATATGAATGCCAAGAGAACTGTGTCTCAGGGATTTAAGTGAACATAGATTAAGACTTCTCACAGGCTTATTAAGCATAAGTTCCAATGACATCAGCTTACTTTAGCACTTCATATCATGAACACAAGGCTGCCTAGTATAACCATGTCTTGGTTTAGGCATAATATATCACTTGTAGTTAGGGCCTTTATTTTATGTGAAATTCAGTATTAATATAAAAAGAAACCAATCTGCTGTTGCAGGAGTTCTGTTTTAAAGTGAGATTGAGTGTGTGTCTTATGCATTATGAAGGTTTTGATATATCTCTGAGCTTTTATCAGATGAGAATCAAGTGATCATATGTCACTTCCTCTGGGCCACAGTATACCCAAATCCAGGAGTGATGATAAAAAATATATTTAGAAATTAACTTCAAATATTCTTGTACTTAGTTGTGTAGTATAAGGTAAAGTTGTTTAACCCAATAATATTCCCATGCAGTAGATTCTATTATAGTCCTATTCCAGGAAGGATTATAAAGTCAATTTTATGGAAGAATGAATTTCAAATTGTGTGGACCTTCCAATAGATTTGAAGTCATAGAGATTCTGGAATATTAGTAGGTTTTAACACAACTTTAAATATCGGATGTGATAGTGCATGAAAAGGAATTTATATTTCTGCTTTCTTTCAAAATGCTCACAGCTGATGAATCTGTGGATGTTTGTTTAATTTAGTTATTTGTTTTGTATGAGAATAAGTGATTCCAAGAAAATAAAGCTCAATAATATCAATTAGCGGTATATAAACTTGCTCTTGGTTGGTTCTGAGATAGAAAGTAGATCTCATTTTTAAAAATAATCTCTCTAGAGATTGTTCCATATTTTCCCCTTTTTCTTCATGTAGAAGGAAATGTTATTTTTAAAACAGTACTCCCCTCTTCCCCAGCTGCCCCAAACTACCACTGTCAGAGAAAATTGATATGTTTACATGATTCGGCATTAAGTGGAAGAAAGGATCTGAAAGGCAGGCAGAATGCCCGGACTGCACAAAACTATGACGGTCCTGCAGTGAGTGTGGGCCATTGAAAGGTGAGTAACCTACATAATTGGGCCTGGGCTGTGTGCGAAGATTTCCCAGCATTTTATGTTATTAGGGATTTTAGTTTCTTTCAAGGCTTCCATGTACCAATGGCACATTATTTTCCAACTCAAAATTAGAGTTTTAAAAAACCCTCTAATTTTGGCAGAAGGAGACTTTATTTGTAAAATCCCTTGAAGGTAGTGATGAAGCAAATTATCATAACATTTGGAATAAGATTTTTCTTGTGGTAAAATATACGTAAAAGTTACCATTTTTAAGTGTACAGTTCAATGGCATTAAGTATATTCATGTTGTTGTGCTTCCGCCACCACTATCCATCTCCAGAACTTTTCCATCCTCTCACTTGTAACTCTGTACCCATTAAACAAAAATGCCCCCTTCCCTTTCCTCTCAGTCCTGGTAGCTTCTATTCTACTTTCTGTTGCTATGAATTTGCCTGTTTTATTTACTTCATGTAAGTGGAATCATACTTTTGCGTCTAGCTCATTTCATTAGCATAACGTCTTCAAGTTTCATCCGTGTTGTAGTATGTGTCAGAATTCCCTTCCTTTTTAAGGTTGAATAATAGTCCATTATATGTATGCCCCATTTTGTTTATCCATTCTTCTGTTGATGGACATGTAGGTTGTTTCCACCTTTTGGGTATTGTGAATAATGCTGCTGTGAGCATTGGTATGACTACCAATCAGTGTCTGTGTACCTGTTTTCAATTCCTTTGTGTATATACCTAGGAGTGCAATTACTGGGTCATATGGAAATTCTACATTTAATTTTTGAGGAGCTGCCAAACTGTTTTCCACAGCTGCTGAGCCATTTTACCTTCCTACCAACAGTGCACAAAGGTTCAGATTTTTCCACATTCTTGTCAATGCTTGTTAGTTTCTGTTTTGTTGATAACAGCCATTTTAAAGGGTATGAAGTGTTATCCCATTGTGGTTTTGATTTGAATTTCCCCAAAGACTAATGAGGTTGAGCACCTTATCACAGGCTTATTGGCCACTTATATATCTTCTCTGGAGAAATGTCTATTCAAGTGCTTTGCCCACTTTTCAACTGAGTTGTTTGGGTTTTTTTCTGTTGTTGTTGAGTTCTTTATATATTCTGGATATGAATCCCTTATCAGATATATGATTTGCGTGGAATGTGATTTTTAATGGAAAGAGTCTAAAAAACTACTATATATATATGTATTTTCCACTTATTTGTGTATATTACTTTTCACATTTAAGAATTCTGTGGAGTTTCATAACATACAGTCATATAAGTAAAAAAAAGCAGATATTTTAAAAAATTCTTTGTTTTTAAAACCCCACCGATCTTAAGTCACATTAATTTTAAACAAATCATGGTTAGATTAGAGGATATCTAGCCAGCAAAAGAGATGACAGTCCAGTGTGTGATATAACATTCGGTGACACAGCAGTTGTGCTGCAAATGAAATTAGAAGGGCCATGTGGTCTTTGTAGCTCTAGAAATGTGGATCACTGAAGAAAAATCAGCTGCCGTCCCCTAGAGTCTGTTTTGTGCGCCTCAGTGTCCTCATTTAAAAGCTTTCGTTTGAGTAAAGAGAGCTGTAATGCAGGTAGATTAGAAATAAGAATTTTTAAAACTTGGTTCTAGTTCTGCTTTTGACATATTAATACGGTGATAGTATTATTGAAAATCCAGCAGCAACTCTTAACTGAAAAACGAAGATATTTTAAAAAGTGTAAGACCTTTTGAACAGGATAAGGACAGTAAATATTTTTAGTCTCATTTATATGTGGTATCAAAAAAAAAACAAAAAACAAAAACTTTAAGCCAACCTCATAGATACACAAAACAGATTGGTGGTTGCCAGAGGTGGGGGGTGGGGGAGGGGGCAGAATAGGTGAAGGGGGTCAAAAGGTATAATTTATAACATAAATGAGTCCTGGGAATGTGATGTACAGCATGGTGACACGTGATCATACTGTATAGTGCTGCATATTTGAAAGTTGCTGAGAGAGTAGATCTTAGAAGTTCTCATCACAAGAAAAAAATTTATATAACTAGGTATGATGACAGATGGTAACTAGGCTTACTGTGTTGATTATTTTGCAATATGGACAAATATCAAATCATTGTCTTGCACACCTGAAACTAATATGTTATATGTCAATTATACCTCAATTAGAAGAAAGGATTTTTCAGAAGAATAGATTAGAGGAGAGAAAGAGTAGGAATAGAGTAGAATGACCAGGAGTCAATTTGAAGAAATGAAAGCCTAGGTCAGCATTTCTCAGCCTTGACTCTACTGGTGTTCGGGGTTGGGTAATTGTGGGGTGCTGTCCTCTGAGTTGTAGGATGTTTAGCATTTTCCCTGGCCTCTACCTGCTAGATACCAGTGGCACACACTCCCTCCAGCCCAGTTGTGGCAACCAAAAATGCCTCCAGACTTGCCAAGTGACCCAAGGGGGGTAAAATTACCCCTCCTCCCTCCTTGAAAACCACTGGTCTAGGATGGTAAGAGCCTGAGTTGAGTTCCAACAGCAAGATGTCAAAAAAGAGGAAAACAAGTGCAATTTTGAGTAAAGAAAATTTCCGGTAATTAATACTTATTAAGCAGCTACCATTTCCCAGCCACCAGCACTAGGTGACATAGTGCTGTCACACAAATAATCATAAATATTTATTAAATGCAGATTTTATGGGAGGGATTGGAGCTACAGAGATGAATAAGACAGTTTCTGTCCTTAAAGACTGTCGTTTAATAGAGGAGAGACAGATGAACAAATAAATTACGATCCAAAGTGAAAATAGTAATGTGTATAAGCTACTGACTGAGAAGAGACTTCATCTGGGGAAGTCGCGTGAGCTGAATTTGAGGGATGAACAGCAGTGTTGCCTCCCGGAGTGGGTTTTGCAGATGAGGTGGTGAATTCTCCATGGTCTTTTAGTCGCTGAGTTGAAGACCAAGTTGAGGCAAAGCTCTCTCCAGACTGTCACCTCTGTCCAGGGAATAAAACTCCCAGAATATAATTAAACCTGGGATGACTGCCCTGGGGAAATTGTACATTTTCCCTGAGGGTTTGAGTGGAGCGATTAGCACCTGGCAAATCCCAGAGCTGTGCCATTTTAGTGGCAGCTTATATACTTCACATATTGTTTTAAATCATTATCAGATGAGGAGATGCATATCTCACTCCCTTAATAAATCAGACTCTCTGCTAAATTATACCAACAACACCTTGTTGATTTTGAAAATGTTAAATAAGAGGCCTATTTGCATCCTCTGGTTAACAGGTTCTTTATTAGCAAGTAGGTGTGCTGTCTTGGAACCTAGAAACGGATGGGGCCATATGGCTTAATTTGTGGAGTGGCAATAGATTGCTTCATCTCACAGCAGCAGTGTTTGCTGTTATGTAGGAAAAATGCAATTATTCAGTGGCAGTTTACAGAATATATATTCAACAGTAGTGGTGCTCTTCATACGTCCTTAATTATTTACATTTTAAAAATTTTACATGGAAAAAGAAAGCAATGAGCATCAAAGAAAATTGCCAAAGCATTTATCTTGAACTGCACCACATATTCTAGCGCTGCTTTTTCTTCACTGGCTTCTGTCCCATTAGTAACAATAGTGTTCAGGCTTGCTGATGTCACTGCTCACTCATTTAATTTAACTAAATGTGATAAATGTGTTTAATGAAGATTTCGTTTGGAATTTTTTTAGAAGGTCAGTATGGTACTTTTGCATTGCAGGGTATGTTTTCTGATATGATTGTAAAACTACATAAACTTATCAAAAATAATTATTTATGTATCCTAAAAGCTATGGAGACACTTGAGATAAGATGCAAAAGCTCTTTTCCCTCTCAGTTCAGAGAAGACAATTTATGGTTATTCTGCTTCATCTCATCTGATGGTTTGTTTTTGGAAAATGTAAAATGTTCAATGTGATAGTAACAAAATGATTTTTAGCTTTAGTACATGTGAATTACTAAACACTGACACACACCAGAATGGCTCCAGCTGCTCCTGCCCCACTGACAATATGGCTTTGAAAGGGTCCCTTGGCACCAGAGCCCAAGCCTAAACCACCTGCCTTCCTGCCATTTCAACTCTTCTCTGACAGGAATTTCTCAACCATGGTATTAATCTTCCTCTCTTTTCCTTTTTCCTCTCACCCCCACCATTTTCTCCGAGCTGTGGACAATTCTGTCTTCTCAGGACCTCATTCATTCATTTAGCAAATATAAGCACCTACTATATGCTAAACCCTATTCTAGGAGCCTGGGGTACAGTGGTGAACAAAATGGACAAAAATCCACGTCCTAATAGAGCCTATGTCATGGTGGGAGAAAAGAGACAATAAACCATAAAAATAAATAAAATACAAAACAATCTTGAAAAAGGAGAACAAAGTTGGAAGGCTCACACTGCCTGGTTTCAAACTTACTACAAAGCTACAGAAATCAAAAGAGTGTGGTATTGGCGTAAGGCTAATTAGATCAATGGAATAGAATTGAAAGCCCAGAAATAAAACCAACCATCTGTGGACCTGTGGCTGATTGAGTTTTGACAAAGGTGTTAAGAACACTCCATGGGGAAAGAATAATCTCTTCAATAAATGGTGCTGGGATAACTGGGTATCCACATGCAAAAAAATGAAGTGAGACTCCTATCTCACACTACACACAGAATTAACTGAAAATGATCAAAGACCTAAATAAAAGTGCTAAAACCATAAAACTCTTAGAAAAAGACATAGGGGTAAATAATTATGACCTTGAATTTGGCAATGAGTTCTTAGATAGGACTCCAGAAGCACAAGTGACAAAAGAAAAAGTAAATGAACATCATCAAAATTAAAAACTTCTGTGCATCAAAGAGCATTATCATGAAAGTAAAAAGACAACATATAGAAAGGGGGAAATATTTGCAAATCATGTATCTCAGAATCTCTATATCCAGAATATATGAAGAACTCTTACAGTGCAACACAAAAAGACTAACAATGCAGCTTTAAAATGGGCAGAGGACTTGAGCAGACTTTTCTCCAAAGAAGATATACAAATCGCCAACAAGCATGTGAAAAGATGCTCAGCATCATTAATCATTAGGGAAATGCCAATCAAACTACAGTGAGATACCATTTCACATCCTCTCAAGATACCCCACATTCTTTAAGTTGATGCCAGTTTTCAAGCAGGTAAACATGAATATATTTTATCAGTAGATTTCCCACTCTGGTAGATTCCTTTGAGTGGCAGGTTGGGCTTAAGCAGAAAAGGGGTTTGTCATAATATGGAATACTATATGCAGCATTTTAAAAGAATGAAGTATATTTATATAATACTAACATAGAAAATACCCTCAGGCAAGTTGCAGAATGATTAACTATTTTTAAAAATTCAAACTAATACTATATTTTTTTGGTGAGGACCTATCTACATGTGAATATGAAGAGGAAAATATCTAAAAATAAGCCCAAAGAGGTAATAGTAGTTATACCAGGAAGGACATGAGGATTTGGGAACTGTGGTTGATGATCAAATGAAATTTAATCTTATCTGTGTTTTAACTTTTGTAAGAATAATAGCTTAATGAGCAACTTATATAATTAGAATTGTAAAATGCCTTGACTGATTTAGATATGACTAGAGGCAAAATGCCTCTGGGTTTATTTTGGTTTTGTTTTAGCAATTACTCTGAAACTGTTGACAACCAACTGTAAAATCTGTACAGGGAGTGCTCAAAATCTGTTTGTTTTTTTTAAATTATGGCACAAGAAAGTATTGTAAGTGAAATAAAAATGCAACTTAGAGTTAAAATTGAAAGCTGAATATTACTCTGGCTACCACAAAACCTTAAAAACAAAATACTAACGTGAAAATGCTTACAATATTTCATTCATTGAAATAGGCAGAATATAAGGCATATCTTTGAACTAACCCTATTTTACAATATTTTTATTTAGAAGAAAGAGTTTTAAATTCATAAAAATGTTAACAATGATTAGCACTTCTGTGTGAATGAACAGTCGTTTTGGGACTTTCTTTTTAAGAAATTTTCCATATTTTTCTAGGTTTTTTTTTTTTTTTTTTTTTCGTGAACACAAAATGCTTTTAAAATCAAGGGGAGAAAATGCCCTCATTACCTTAATTAAAGAAAAAAGGAAGGGAGAGAGAAAGGAGGAGACTGGGCAGGGCAAGGCAGGAAAGATGGGGAATTCTTGTGCCTCTCCTCTGCCTCAAGTATTAATAGCTTGAATTTTGTGTTTTCATTGCTTTGATCTTTAAAATATAATTTGATAACATGTATGTATCTCTGAGATATTTAATTTTTGTTTATCTGTTTTTAAACCTTATAAAAATGATTTCATACTCTGTGTAGTCTTCTAGGCTCTACTTTGTTTTTCATTTAACATTTTATCTCTAAGATCAACCCTCAGTATAGTTAATATATTTTTATTACTGTATGATATTTCACTGTGAGATTATTCCATCATTTATCTGTTCATTCTCTAGTTGATGGATGGGTTATTTCCAAATTTGTGCTATTTTGAATAATGCTGCTATATAAGTATTACCGTATATGCAGTAGTGTCATTTAGGGCAGTGCCTTTCACTTGGTTTTAACTATAACCCAACAGGACATATACACAAATCACTCTCTCTCTCTGTGTATCTGTGTATCTATCTATAACTTCAAAAACTTCAAGATATAGTACTTTTCCCTACTCTGAGCAATGACTCTGATAAAACCCAGTCTATTTTTTAAAATACTGATAGAGATCCAATAAATTGGATTTTATTAACCATTTCTACCTGAGGTTTGAAAACTAGTCTAGGACATACATCAGGTTGTGGAGTTGCTAGGTCTAAAGATATGCAAATTTCAACTTAAGCAAATTCAAATTTGCTTAAGTTGAAATCATTCAAGATAATAGCAAATTGTTTGCAAAGTGCCGATCCACCTATGCCTATCAATTTTTGTTAATCACGTTCTTATCAACACTTGGTATTTCAGACAAAGTTAGGTTTTCAACAAGAAGTCTGTTAACTTAATAAATCAAGCGAGGACATGTTAATGATTTTTACTTACATTCTACTTTTACAACTAAAAGTTTCTAGCCAAATAAAGTGCCAGGATTTCCAGAAGACTGGAGAACACTGAGTTGTTCTGTATTCTGTTTGAGATCTTGCTTGGCAAATGTCTTCACATATTCTTTGTTTGAAACTACATCTCACTTATTACTCTGTTTGCTTTGCTGCTCAAGTATGCAAATAGTGATCTACCTCAGTTGTGGCTTCATGCTTGATTTTAAAGTTAAGCATCACTGAGATATTATCTGCTAAGTAACAGTTTAACCAGCTGAGAAAACAGGTACGTTGTCCCTGATGTAGCATGACACGGGTCATTCTAAAAAGACTGGAATTTTTATGGGCAGTGGTGATGTCAATTTTAAAGCTCAAAGGATCAGTTAAGTATAAGCAGGCTGTTTGATGAAAAGTTTTGGTTGATTTTGTCAAAATGTGTCCTTTTGTAGAACCAGCCTGACATCTAAGGCGTCATAGTAAGAACTTAGTTTAGTTTGTGGGTCTTGTCATCATTTGTAAGGTTGAGAATGTCTTTCCTGCTGTTTTTACACTTGCCAGGGGGAGAGGAGTGCCTCCGTATGCTGGGGCACTTCCTCTTGGCTCTTGCCGTGTTTCATGACTCCTTAGCACATAAAAATCTACTTGTTAGTCTAGATTCAGTGACTAAATCTACAATGGAAGAATTTTTGCTCTGCACAATGATTGATTTCATTATTCACAGCTATCCTCTTGGTTAATGGGCCATCAGCCATAATCTTATAAGGCTCCTTCCTTATGTCTGTCTGGCCTGGGTGACTCCAATAGGAGGTGAACTTCCCTCCAGCTTAATCTTTCAAGTCAATGGTACAATTAAGCCTAGTCACCCAATAATGCCATGTTGTGTATATTTCAATGATATTATCATCATAATTGACAAAAATTTTCCCAACACCGCCTTGCACCCTTTCGTTCTTCTGGATGTGAGTTTTTCTAGCTTGAAAATGTACAGAGCTCATTACAATGGGTGAGCTCACTTTGACTCCAGCACAGATTCCGTTTTTCGTTTTGTTTTGTTTTTAGTTTCTGGAATTCTTTTTCAAGGGCGAGAATCCTAACCGTAGGTCTAAAGAAGCACTTGCTTGCACGGTGGGACAGTAGCAGTTGACAGATGCCCAATGGAGCAGCAGAAGTAGATAAATTTACAGCACAGAAATGTTAGGACTCTAAATGGTGTCGTTTCCTCAGTTATATCGCATCTACGTTTTCAGAGATTCTACCTGGAGAAAAACCTAACAAGTTGCAGCAGCTAAAGTTCATGTCTCACGGTCCATCCACAGGTCTAGGGAACAGGGAAACTGTCCTGTGGGGTGCCAGTTACAGATTGTGGGTCTCACTGGGCCTGGCACAGTGAAGAAAATAGATTGCTTCTGGGCTGGCCCAGAGTTTTAGACTCTCTATGATGAAATCACTTGTTGCCACCTATGTTTAAAATAAAAATAAAAGAAAACAAAGCAACACTTCCCCATAAACCATTTGGCAAAGCCAAAAATATCCCCCCAAATATCCCTCATTGCATTTTTAAGACTCTAAATATTTTGAAGCAGTTTAATGGCCTTGTGTCCTGACTTAGATGCTTTTAATTCCTTAGGTAATGAAGACTTTGAATCTGGGAAGCTGTTGTATAGTTTTAGCACACAGCACAGCACCTAACGCATGGTAGACACTCAAAGGTTTGTGGACTGAATCAAAGAATGAATGAAAATGCACAAACTACCAGTCATAAAATAAATCACAGGGATGTAATGTACAGCACAGGGAATATAGTCGATGATATTATAACAACTTAGTATGGTGTGTAATCTATAAAAATGTTGAATCACTATGTTGCACACCTGGAACTAATAAGTCACTTGTACCTCATAGAAAGAAAGAAAAAAGGAAGGGAGGGTGGGAGGGAGAGGAAGAAGGAAGGAAGGAAAAGAAAGAAAGAAAGAAAGAAAGAGAGAAAGAAAGAAAAGAAAAGAAAAAATGTTGAGAATTACTTCAGGATGGCTTTGCAGGATAGTTTAGAGGGCTCTTTAGAAATAACCCCTACTCCTAGCAGTGCACCTAAGCACCAGGGAAGGTAGCAAGATGTTTTTGGTCATACCAGGCAAATGGCCATTCATTCTTCTGTAGATACGCATTTCTCAGAGGAACAAAGTGGAAAGAGGAAAAGTGAAAGATCACCTGTGTTTACCATAATTACAGGCTGGAGTTACGGAAATAAATTAAAAATTCTTTTTTTGAGTAAGCCCCCTGCGCATTACTTTTGTGTTGATATATGAGAAGTTCTGAATGAAAAATAGGGAGTTTTGAAAAAACATGTTTCTGTCCTCTGCGTGGTGTGGTTGTCATGCACTGTTCTGCTGTGTCACCACAGCACATTCCCCATATTTGGGCTGAACCACATTTATTGAGAAACGGGGATGGGGGGAGGGGAGACAGAGAGAGAAGGAGGATGGACGTGTTGGAGGGGAACTCACTTCTATTGTTCCTAAACACTCATCAGGGTTAAAAAATGACATCCAAGGTGTCCTGGGGTGACTTTATAACAACGAGAAGGTGGAAATATACCTCCTTACCTACAAAAACAATTTCAAAACATCTATTTAGAAAAAGGGAAATATCCCTTTTCTGAATTTGAGCTAAGCTATTCTACATGGATATCATCTGATATTTAGAATAATACAGTTTTCTGAAGGACACACTGGGAGCATTTTTTAAAAGTGGTTTATTGACTACATCAGTAAAGTAATACCATATTGCTTACAAAAAAGCTGGCAGGTTTGTAAAATTCTTAAAGTTTTAAGGATGTTTGGTGTTTTGATGGGCAAAGAGTTTAGAAGATAAAGCGTCCCCAAAGCTAATTTGATTTGCTCTGCAGTTTGCTAACAATGGGGTTCTTTAGTGCCTAACGAAAATATTTAGATGATAAGGTGGCCAGAATACATTTTTTTTTTTCAAAGTGTACAGAATACATTTTTAAAGTTAGACTTGTATTTTAGAAGTAGCCATATAATGTGAACTCTCTTAATTCTACTAAGGAGTCTAGATTGTTTCTATTAGATATACCTTTAGAAGCAAAATATGTAAAGTTTAACAGTTAACCAGAGGAACTGCAACCTAGACAACTTGGTAAATATTTATTGAATGAAAGGGTATTTATTCCTGAAGAAGCTGAATCAGATTTTTGTAAATTGCAGCATACTTTTACATTTATAATGAGTCATTTTGTAAGACAAATAATCTCTCCCAAATTTATATTTGTGGCAAAGCCAGATTTTCATAGATCAGAATTGCTTGGAGTAAGGGCACCTTTAAGATGCCTTGTGTTGTATCTTTTTGAGGTTGCTAAGGTACAGAAAGTTTGGTTTTTTTTAAGGGCAACAGTTATTCAGTTTATAAACAATTCAGTAAAAATAGATTTCTGAGGATCTTCAATTTGTAATTGATAAATCATCCATGCTGAAATAGTTGGCCTTGATTCTATTTTCCTTGAGAATGTGGAATGTTTTATAAACACACTAAGAGTTACAAATATAGGAGGGAGGAAAGAAAGAATTGCACTGTCTAATGTGATGATATACATTTGTGCATACATGAAATTTCAATCAAAACATTCTAATACAAACAGTAAAGCATGTTAGAATTTGGTCTAAATTAAGAAAAGGCTCTAAGTAACACATAATCTACTTTGTTGCAACCCTATTTGGGTCCTACTGTGAGTTAAAGACCTATTTTTTTTCTGTTATCTTGTCTCTCTGCTGAGTTCTGGTGATATAATTCAAGTTTTAAGACAAGTAAGAGCTCCTGATGAATGGGTTGTCTCTTTGTAAGATGTTTACTACCTATTGTCTAACTGGGAATGCAAGACTTATCTTGGGAGTAAAAAAACATGGAGCCACATTTTAGAGTAAATAGCACACTACTTTTTGAATGGATACTGGAAATCCAGTCTTCTTGTCATTTTAACAAGAGCTGAACCAAGATCTGTAGGTATCTCAGAGAGAGTAATCATATGGCTCTGCTTCAAAATCTGTTGAGGAAAGGTGGGGGAAAAATCAATCTTTGTTAATGAAAGGTTTATACAGAAAGAAATTGAAGTATGAAGCAGAATCAATGCTTGGAAAAATAATGGGCAAAACATTTCCTAATTTTTGCAGTTCTTCTCTTCTAGGTTTTTTATTGGGATTTTTCTGACTCTGGAGGTGTTTTTCAGTTGATACAGAATTCAAAAAGTACAGAAGTAACATGTCTTTCACCCTTCTCCCCAGCCACCATTTTCTTTCCAGAAGCATCTAATGTCATCAGTTTCTTGTGCATCCTTTCAGAGTAATGAAAGTATTTATCTTCAGTCCCTGCCTCGAAACTATTATATTAAAGGTTCAAAAGGCAATCAAGTAAATCACTCCTTTCTGTAAGGAACATGTATCCTCTGTACTACCACTTCAGAATTTCCTCTGACTTCCTAATTTCCAGGTGCTGGGTGGCATGATCATCACAAGAAAATATTTAAAAGTGTTATTTTTTCACACTTGAGGGCACTGCCTACTTTAGTAGGAATGTGACCAATTTATATTTTGAGAGTGTGTTGTGATAATTTTTGTGATTCATATAGATAAGTACCCAAGTACCGTCTTGGCTACCCTGCTTCTTTATCCAGCTCTGATCACCTCCTTGTATCATAAAGGGAAAAGAGCCCACTGGTAGAGGACCCAGGTTTCAGTCTGAGCAATGAGGAATGCTTCTTTTCCGAGAGTAGGTTGACTTTTTCTGAAGCTCCTTGGAGTGGGACCCTGCAACGGCTTTGTTGTCTGTCAGCCATGCTGGCCCCTGTAGGAGCTTGCCTTTTGTTTTGTATCTGTATTTCAGAGCACACTCCTGTTTTCCCACCCTCTCCCTACTTCCCACCTTTTCCTTGCTCCTGAAGTCTCTCATCCCTCCTCCTCCCAGTCTTAACTCAAGCTTCAATCAAGACGTTAGACTTTTTCAGAGGTAATGCTCCCATTCTTCCAGTGACCAGATGGACAAACCTAACTGAATCTGCCCTCATTCTCCCCTCTTCCCTTCTGTGGCCCCACTTCCTCTATCTTTTGCAACATGAATCTCTCCTTTTTTTACTGATTAATTTCTCTCAATGCGTAAGATGGTCTCTAGAAGCCCCATCTTAAAAACACAAAACAACACTCCACTGATCCCACCTTCCTCAACAGCTACCGCCCTGTTAGGTCTCCCACGGTCTCTCACCTGTACTGTAGTGTGTTCTAGTTGGTCTCCCTGCTTTCTTACCATCCTGTTTTTCTCCACATAAGCAGCCAGTGTGATCATTTAAAAATGCATCAGGTAGTTTAACTTCTTTGTTTTTTAAACCCATTCAAAGGCTCCCCTTTGCACTTAAAATAAAATCCATTTTCCACACATTGCCTTCAAAGTCCAACATGAGCTGCCTCCAGCCCACCCCTCCCACTTCACCTCCTTGCCCACTCCTCCTTGGCCACACAGGCTTTCCTTCAGCTACCCAAACTCACCAAATTCTCCCCACCCTTACGCAACCCTCTTAGAACTTTTGCCTGGAATTCTCATTCCACAGCTTCTGGAGAAGCTGGCACTATCACCTCTCTGTTTGTTACCAAACCAGACTTCGGTCCACTCACCCAATGTGCAGCAAAGCCAATCTACTGACACTAGGTTATGGTGAAGGAAAGTACAGTGTTTCTTGCAGGGCCAAGCAAAGAGAATGGGTAGCTCATGCTCAAAAGACCCGAATTTCAGGGTCCCTTGAGATTCTATATGAATTTTAAAATGAATTTTTCTATTCTGCCAAAAAATTGGGATTTTTTTGGGTAGTATTGACATCTTAACAGTATTAAGTCTTTCAATCCATGAACATGGGATGTGTTTCCATTTACTTATGTCTTCTTTCATTTCTTTCAGCAGTGTTTTATAGTTTTCATTATACAAGTCTTTCACCACTTTGGTTAATTCCTGAGTATTTTATTTGTTTTGATGCTATTGTAAATGGGATTGTTTTGTAATTTCTTTTTCAGATTGTTCATTGTTAGTGTATAGAAATGCAACTGACTTTTACATGTTGACTTTGTATCCTTCTGCTTTGCTGAATTTGGTTATTAGTTCTAACAGATTTTGTGTGTGTGGACTCAGGGTTTTCTACATATAAGATCATATCATCTGCAAACAGAGATAAATTTACTTCTTCCTTTCCAATTTGAATGCCTTTTATTTCTCTTTCTTGCCTAATTGTTCTGGGTAGAACTTCCAGTATTATGTTGAATAGAAGTGACAAAAGCGGGCATCCTTGCCTTGTTCCTTATTTTAGAGGAAAAGCTTTCAGCCTTTCACCATTGAGTATGGTGTTTGCTGTGGGTTTTTTAATATATGGTTTTTATTATGTTGACATAGTGTCCTTCTATTTGTAGTTTGTTGGCATTTTCTCATGAATGGATGTTAAATGTTTTCAAATGCCTTTTCTGCATCAGTTGAGATGACATGTGTTTTTTTTCCCTTCCTTCTGTTAATATGGTATATTAAATTGATTTTTATATGTCTAACCATCCTTGCATTCCAGGAATAAATCCCACTTGGTCATGGTATATAATCCTTTTAATATGCTGCTGAATTCAGTTTGTTGGTATTTTGCTGAGGATATTTGCATTGATGTTCATAAGGGGCATTGGTATAATTTTCTTTTCTTGTAGTGCCTTTGTTGGCATTGGTTTCAGGATAATTCTGGCCTCATGGAATGAGTTAGGAAATGTTCCCTGTTCTTCAATTTTTTGGAAAAGTTTGAGAAGGATTGGTATTAGTTCTTTAAATGTTTGGTAGAATTCCCCAGTGAATTAGCAGGTCCCAGACTCTTTGTCAGGAGATTTTTTGATTACTTGTTCAATCTCCTTCTAGTGATAGATCTGTTCAGATTTTCTGTTTCTTCTCCAGTTCATCTATGTTATCTAATTTGTTGGATTACAGTTGTTCATAGTACTCTTTTATAACATATTTATTTCTGTAGAATCAGTAGTTTGGTTTCACTGATTTTTTTCTATTGGTTTTCTCTTCTCTGTTTCATTTATCTCTGCTCTAATCTTTATTATTGTCTTTCTTCTGCTAGCTTGGGGTTTAGCTTGTTCTTCATTCTCTAGTTCCTTAAGTTGTCCTAGTCTTTAATGTCTGGCTTCCAAAAGGAGAAAAAGAGAAACTTAAAAGGGGGTGAGGTGGAGAAAAAGTGTCAGCCCTTTAAATCTCCTGGAAGTCACTTCAGCCAGAGGGGAAGGGGCTTGCACCAGTGGGAGGTGCAAGGTCAACGGCTGCCCTCCGGTTTGTCTGCATCTCTGTGATTGGATCAGCAGTCGGTGATCAGAGCACAGGTACCTGATGTTTGGAGGGCCCGGTCCTTTTTGCCTACCTTAGCTCCCTGTGGAAGCCGTGCAGGCTGCTGCCAAGGGATATGGACTAGGTAACTTCTTCTTGTGCTAAGGACTGAAATTGGCCCATATTAGCCACAATTTACCATCCAAGACTTCCCCTGAAGTTGCCTGCCTTCAAATGACTCCAGAGTTCCAAAATAGTTACATTAGATTCTACTAGTGTAATAATTGTCCAGGTGGGAAGACAGATTCCTGGTGCTTCATACTCTGCCATCTTCTTAGAATTCTCTTCCTAGTCTTTTTAAAGACCCTTCCCCAGCACCCAATTTAGTTAGAATAGTCAGCTATTCTCTTCAGCCTCTTCAGCTTCTTCCCCTTCTCTCTCATACTTTCTCCTTTTCCTCTTCTAATTCAGTGGGTCTTTTTTTTCTTTCTTTTTTTCTTTTTTTTAAATCTTTTGGTGGTCACAAGTTCTTTTAAGAATTTGAAGAAAAATACCTATGAATTATCTCCCTAGAAAAATCTATATATGCACAATCACCCAAAATGAGCAGACAGTTCAGAGGTCCATAGGTGCTCTGAAATTCCATCATGGGGGTCCCTATTGTAAGGACGCATGTCTGTCGTCTTCCTTTGACACTGTGGGCAGGAAGTATTCTACTCCTGCAACAAGACGCTCACTAGGAGATTGGTGAATGCGAACTGCCCTCTCACAGATTTGTAGGAAGTCTCTGATTACAGCTAGAAAAGCCTCTTTCCTGGCATATGAAATCATGACGCCATTTCCATGTTTATCCACCAACTGGCATGTTTATCCAATGACATTAAACTGGTATGTGTATGAGGTAATTACTTATACCTTGCAGTACAAACTTGTGATTGCCACTCATTTGGAACAGGTAGAGATGACAGGCTAGTTTAAGTGAGGACAAATTTGAATTAATCAAATATACGTCTGTGTATTTGTGTGTGTGTGTGTGTGTGTGTGTTTAATTTATTTATTTATTTTATTTATTTTTGGCTGCGTTGGGTGTTCATTGCTGCACACGGGCTTTCTCTAGTTGTGGCAAGTAGGGGCTACTCTTCGTTGGGGTGCTGGCTTCTCATTGTGGTGGCTTCTCTTGTTGCGGAGCACAGACTCTAGGTGCACAGGCTTCAGTAGTTGTGGCACGCAGCTCGGTAGTTGTGGCTCGCGGGCTCTAGAGTGCAGGCTCAGTAGTTGTGGCACACAGGCTTAGTTGCTCCACGGCACGTGGGATCTTCCTGGACCAGGGCTCGAACCCGTTTTCCCCTTCATTAGCAGGAGGATTCTTAACCACTGTGCCACCAGGGAAGTCCCTGTGTGTGTGTTTTAAGCCTGGTTTCTCTTCAAGTGTGTACAGTAATAAGACATGATATACATGTGCCAACAGTGATAATAATAGCCAGCTATTTTCTAGATAGCATTCTTTTGGGTCTCTTTTTACACTTGAAAAGCCATATCAATTACTGGTGTACAAGAAGTGCTGTAGAAGTAGTCAAGGAAACAGTCTCTTCTTTTAAGGAGGTTAAATGTTCTTTTGGCAGGGATTCCCTGGCAGTTCAGTGGTTGGGTTCGATCCCTGGTCGGGGAACTAGGATCCTGCAGACCACGTGGCGCAGCCACAAAAAAAAAAAAAAAAGTTCTTTTGGCAAGTGTGTTCAAATTGTAAATTTCCGTAGTAAACTGTTTTATGGAGGGGATACCGAGATATACTTAATGCTGGCCGTGGATTAGAGGGTCAAAATTGATAAGGTTGAAAAATTTAAAAACAAAACAAATAATGAAATAACAGTGTTCTGTCATGAATGTTTCTGGAGTGGCCCTTGCAACCCATGGACACCCCGGGCTGACTGGGGTACACTGCCTGGTAGGTGATGTAGATTTTTCTTGGCCACATTGACCAAGAAGCAGTGCCCATGAGGGGTTGTTCAGTGGTTCCATATCCTGAGCAGACAACCAATGTATGCATCTTAAACAGTAATTTTTGAATTATGTTTTCTTCAGGATTGAATTCACCAGTTGAATCTTCCAGTGAGGCCAAGTAAGTGGAAATAAGATTGAGTAACTGCTAACAAGAGTTGGATTTAAATGGACAACTTAAAAAATAAAAGGCTCATATCTCCCAGACTTTTATCCAGCCTGGCAAATTGGATTTTAGTGTGGAATGATGCACAGTTAAATCGTGGAGTGTGCAAGTGGCCAGTGCTGCTTTCTTTTAAGTGGTCCTGTTTATTTAAAAAACTTGAAAATGAGAAGTTGTTTTGCTCACTCAGTTAGGGTTTATTGTAAAACTCAGATGCCAGAAAAAGAGAGTACAGTATTGTTTTTGTGCTGTGAGAGCGTGAAGTGGACCACGAGTGAACCGGAGAAGGCATGGTCGTGGTGCTTTCTTCCTTCTGCCCAAAGAAGGAAAGCTCTAATGGTCAACAGATGGCGTTTGTGGATGTCTGGCGTTAACACTTGTGGATGTCTGGCCGCATCAAGGCCTTGATGAAGGCGCTGAAAGTGGTGGCAGACACAGTCACGCCAAGTGTACGTTTTCACTCTTATTCCCCAGGGGTGATAAAAATAATGCTAGAAAGAAACAAAAAGGTGGAGAGAAAAGTGGGCCCTGTGCTGTGTTGGTAGATGGCATTTGTCATGAAAGGGCCAGTTTGATAGCCTCGGAAAGAAGAAGGTGTTCTGCCTGGCCCCATGCGGTGTAGCTTCATGGGTGAAGGTGTTACTTTCGGTCTCCTCAGGGGTAGCAACGTAGCGCCAACAGCTGAGGGAATACAGCTATTTTCCTTTTCCATTCTTGTGTTCCCCTAAAATAGAGGTCGAACAAATATTTTAAAGGTGCAAAATGCTATCAGAAAATACTATTTGAAATGAACATTACAGGAATATCTTGGCATAATGGCTGCAAAACACATTATCGCTTGGCAGGAAAAGAGGTATAGAGGAAAGTAGCACATTAGCATTGAGGACTGCTTGTTTCGCCCAGTAAAAGCAAGCGCAGCTTACAAAGAAGTGTATCCTGAATGTGTTATTTGCATTCATTTAGCACAAATAAATCATTTGGTTTCACTTCGAAGTGGAAAAAGAAAATCCCATGTGTGGGATGACACCTGGTTGTTGTGTAATCCCATGTGACACGACAGACACGGAGTCATGGACCCATCGCCCAGACAGACCCTCCCAGTGAGACCGAGCCCCTTCTTGATCCGCAGAGGAGGAAATGAGAGGACCCGGAGAGAGCACAGGACTCGCCCGAGATCACACAGTTGATCCATGACAGCGATACGCAATTTTCTTACAAAAGTGAGAATTTAACCACAAAAAACTTTAGAAAATTACCCTTATCTGCCAAGTGAGTTTATCTTTTAACTGTGACTTACATCCTTCTAAGTGCAGCTCAATGATCATCTTTGGAACCCTTCCAGAACCCCCCAGGTTGGACCAAGGGCTCTTCTTGCTATACCACCTCCTGCCTCTCTCCTCCGTAGCTCTTGTTATATTTTGTAGAAATCATCTGGTTGTGTTTTCGTGTATGAATTCTCCTTGTACATTCATCTTTATAGTTCATTTTGTTTCATTCTTCTTTGTGCTTTATAGGAATGGAGTAGTGACCAGCATGAGTAACACCACCCCCCTTCCTATTTTTGTGAGTTTTACAGTGACCCCCCCCGGGGGGTGCTTGTGCTAATTATTACGGTGAGCCTGGCCGGTGGTGTTTTCAGGACGTCGTGCTAGGTTAGAGCACATAGTCTACGGGAACCTAAATTATCTGAGGATGGAAAGCCGTTCCGAACCAGGTGGACACGACTGAACAAACTTGGGCAAGGTGGGGGCCCTACACTGTCGCTGTCAGTGTGACAACCGGCTGGCGATAAACAGGGACCCTTTGTTCTACTAGTGGCTAAAACATTATAGGAATGTTCGATACTATGTATAAAATAGACAACTGATGGGAACATACCGTATAGCACAGAGAACTCTACCTAATGCACTGTGGTGACCTAAATGGGAGGGAAGTCCAAAAGGGAGGGGATATCTGTATCTGTATGGCTGATTCATTTTGTTGTGCAGTGGAGGCTAACACAACGTTGTAAAGCAACCATGCGCCAATAAAAATTAATAATAATAATAATAAGCATTATAGTAATGAGAATGGGAGGATAACCTTTGTGAACCTTAAACCGCACCCCTGGACAAATAAGAACTATTAACATTGACAAGAACCGGAAGCCTTAGTGTCAGTGAGATTCCAAGTTTGATTCTTTTTTTTTTTTTTACATTTAGTTTTTCTATTAAAAAATATATCAAGCAAGTGTAGAGAATCATATTTTGAACATCTGTGGACCCAATCAGCTTTACTAAACCTTAACTTTTTTTTACAGGACCTAAATATATACATTTGTAATTTACTTTGTGTTTTTATTAAAATTTTTTATTAAAGTATAGTTGATTTACAATATTGTGTTAGTTTCAGGTATACAGCAAAGTGATTCACTTATACATATACATATATATATGCACACTATATATATTATTTTATATGTACTATGTATATTTTCCAGATTCTTTTCCATTATAGGTTTTAACAAGATATTAAATTTAATTCCTTAAGACTGTAACTTTTTAATATTTTGTATTCTTTTCCTTCCCTATCCAGTGGTCACTATTACAAATTTGACTTATTACTCTGAGTTTCTAAATTTGACTCTCTGGGGCCTCCCCCAACGCAAGAGCTCTGTGTTATGGGACAGGAGCTGTCTTGTAGCAGTAAAATCATAGTTTTGGAGCCACAGTGAGGCTCATAAAGATTTGAAATGTGGCAGAGAGATCAAACTGCAGAGCCAGGGTTCCCAGATCCTAGATTCTTGACTAGTTAAGATTTCCCCAGGGGACGAGGAGGGACATTGGCCCCGAAAGTCACTCATCAGGGTGAACCTCACACAGACATGGTTTGAGGAAATGTATGGTTTAGGGGTAATGCTTTTCAGACATTTTTTGACTGTAACCCACAACAACAAACAAACTTTGCTTGGTGACCCTCGACACATGCACATGTACACACACAAAAACACACTCACACACACACACACACACAGAACACCTACCTCTGAATGAAACATTTAAATGGAATAATGCCTTTTCTTTCTTTGTTAGCTGCCCTGCAATATGGTCTACTTTGTTGTTTTTACAAAAGCTATGTGTTCAATACGTTGATTTCCCAGGCCGTTAATAGATAGGAACCCACAGTTAAAACGACAACAGCAGCAGCAAACTCTGGTTTAGAGAACTGTGATTTGTTTCATGGAGCAAAAGTTTTTTAAAGGGTATATTTAGTTTAACTCTGCTGAACATCTTTATAAATAGCTGTTTTCTACTGCTGGCCTGAGCTTAAAGATTTATGCCACAATTTACTAATAACAAATCCTATGTAAAACTAAGCAGAATTCAAAGCTCTTTGGGGGTTCAGATTATTCTGTGTCGTGTTACTTCTCCTCTTTAGAGCTCCTGACCCTCTTCAACCATTGCTTTAATGCAGCCTGTCTCGATTAAGTAAACAGAGCTCGAACACAGTGTCTTAACTATATTTTATAAATTCATGATTGTTAAGCCACAAAATCAACCTTTCCAAATAAAACTGAGTGTAAGTCAAACTGCCAAGAGAAAAAGAACAGCTATCGAGCCCTTAACGTCTCCTTTTCACCCTAGTTTACCTTTCTCTATACAGTGCTAACTAAAGTCTATACAAGGAATAAAGCGATGCATGTGTTGCTTCGTATTTATTGAATGCCACCAATTTTTGTGTAACCACCATCCTCTTCGCAGAGCTGCCTGATGGTTATCACAAGAGCAGGCGTTGTGATAGCACCTTTGTTCAAGATGTGCATGTAATTGTACTGAGAAAGGTGCAGCTTTCCCCCCAGGGAAGCAAAGGAGAAAATTATGTTTAATTCATATTAAATGAGCTATTGTTGGAGATTATGAGCTAGATTGATGCCAAGATGCTAAAATGAGTCATCTTTCTCCAAAATATTACCAGCAACTACTTTAAACATTAACAAGGGAGCTGGTTTCTAAAATCTGGAAGAAGGAGAGAGTTTTGTTTAAGCCAGCTATTTCACAGAAGAGGAAATGCAGTTCTACCTCAGGAAATTTAAATGGGACTGTTGAATAACTGGGAAAGAATGTCTCCTTTGGATGAGAGGGCAAAGAAGAATTCAGCTGATTTTCAGGGAGAATAACAAATGTGACAGCAGTACTTTTTTGTGTACGTGTTTATGTATGTGACTGTGTAACTTCTAGAACTTTTTGGTCTTATGACCCCTTTCTATTTTTTTAAAAAAAGATTTATTTATTTAGGCTGTGCTGGGTCTTTGTTGTGAAACGAGGGATCTTAGTTGCGGCATGCATGTGGGATCTAGTTCCCCTACCAGGGATCAAACCTGGGCCCCTTGCATTGGGAGTGCAGAGTCTTACCCACTGGACCATAAGGGAAGTCCCATAACCCTTTCTACTTTTAAGAATTATTGAGAACTCCAAAGAACCTTTGCTGATGTGGCTCATATCTTTTTTTTTTTTTTTTACCATTTTAGTAATTAAAACTGAGAAGTTTATCAAATTTACTGACTCATTAAAGACAACAGTAAACTTATTATATAGTAATATAAACTTTTTTTTGAAAAAACTAGATTTTACCCCCAAATAGTGAAAAGAGTGTTATTGTTTTATATTTCTGCACATCTGTTTAATGCCTGGTTTACTATATGACACTTGGATTCTCACATCTGCTCCTGAATACAATCTGTTGTGATCTGTTGTTTGGGTCAAGTACATGGGGAAAATCTAGTGCACACAGATGTGTAGTTGAAAAAGAGAGGGCCTAACAGCCCACTGAAAGGGACTCTGGGACTCCCAGGGGTCCTTGGGTCACATTTTGAGAACCACTATACTATAAAGTAGTTTGGAAGAATATATGAGTGGTGAGATGATTAGAGATCCTAATTTTTTTCTTTTTCATTTATATATATTTTGTACAGTGAAGATGGATCACTTGTGCAAACTATAAATTAGAAAGGAAGAGGCATGAGCATGTTGAGAAAAGACCCTAGAAACCCAAGCAGAGACATTTATACTTGGGAAACCATGGAGCCACTGTAATTTCTCAAGTAGGAAAACGGCATGTTAAAAATTGTATTTGGTAGTACATGGATTAGAATTGGGAGAGAGGAGCTCCTTCAAAGGTGCTGCAGTGATCAAGGGGGGTGGTGACATGGGGCAGGGCTCAGATATGTGGAAATGGAGAGAAACCTTCAAAATCTGAAAGACATTTCAAAGGCAGAATTACCAAGACTTGGATATAGGGAATAAAGGAGAGGGAAGAGTCAAAGGTGACTGAGAGTTTTCAAGTCTAGAACATTTGAAGAATATTTTCCCTCTTACATCCAACCTTTAACCTTTTCTGAAAATTATCCTGATTAAGTTCACTGAAGTCTTATTTTTTGTTTTCAGAGTTGGCCAGCCCATCCCAGGGCTTAGGAGAAAGTCAACCCACTTTCCAGCCTGCACTGGTCACAGTTACTTCCAGAAGAAAGGGAAGACCTATGACGTCCCTGGAGAGTTGGTACCTATGACATCCCGGGAGGCGTCCTTGCTCACTTCACTTGGGCCCTGCAGGCAGTGAAGGGCCTTGGGTCCAGCTCCTGTTTGTACTGGACGCCTGTGGTCCCTCTCTTATGCACTCCAGCACCCCCATCAGCTCCCTCTTCTCCTTCACCAGCCCAGCAGTGAAGAGACTGCTTGGCTGGAAGCAAGGAGATGAAGAGGAAAAGTGGGCAGAGAAGGCAGTGGACTCATTAGTGAAGAAGCTAAAGAAGAAGAAAGGAGCCATGGATGAGCTGGAGAGGGCGCTCAGCTGCCCAGGGCAACCCAGCAAGTGTGTGACGATTCCCCGCTCCCTGGATGGGCGGCTGCAGGTGTCCCACCGCAAGGGTTTGCCCCACGTCATTTACTGCCGAGTGTGGCGTTGGCCTGATCTCCAGTCTCACCATGAGTTGAAGCCACTGGAGTGCTGTGAGTTCCCATTTGGCTCCAAGCAGAAAGAGGTGTGCATTAACCCCTACCACTACCGCCGTGTGGAGACGCCAGGTGGGTTTCCTTCATGGTTCATTGTAAAAGGTAAGAGGGTGTGTCCCAGTTGGTGGAGAACATGGGGCTCTGGCAGGAGAAGGACACCCTTACCGCAAGAGAGGGAGAGAAGAGAGGGAGGTTCGATTTGAAGGAACTGATCCAAATTTTGTAGTCAGAACAATCTAGACAGAAGATATTTTCATTTCAGTGTACCTGTAAGCTTTGTGTGATTTTGAAAAACGCAGTTTTATTTTGATGCATTTTGGAGTCATCATCCAGTTCTTGAAAGCTCTTAATACGGCCTCGACATGATCAACTGTAAAAAAATAAGCCTCCTCCTCCCCATCCCCCTTTCCTGCACTCAGCTGTGCTGAGCTAAACCGGCTGCACTTTCCCCAAGCTCAAGTAAGTGGAGATATCTCCTACCTGGGTCTGAAAACAGCCAGTGAGAGAGTTGCTGGAAATCCTTCCAAGACTGAAAACAGTGGCGGTTAGGGGAGATTGGTGGCTGTTCTTAAATATGGCTTTAAATATAGGAAGGTGTTGTTCCTAAAACTCTTCACACACGTGTGTGTGTGTGTGTCTGTGTACCTATATTTCACACACACACACACACACACACACACACACACACACACACCCTTTTGGAGAAGTCTGGTGTTCATCTTCGTTCCTTCACACTGGCTGTAACAATTTGACTACCTTTCTCTTTGGATGGAGTGTTCCTGTGGCTCGATGGATGCAGTTTTTGTGGGAGCTTCCTCTCCCTGACTGGCCATCTGCCCCATTCCAGGAGACCAAAGGGCTGGCACATGCACTCTGGGAACTGGCCCATGTCCATTACGAGGCGGTTCTAGGTAGAAAGGCAGGTGGTGGGGGGAGTCCAGCCTGCCTCCTGGCCCCCTCCCAGGTTCAGTTAACCTTGCAGCCGTCCTGGCTAAGTCATGCCCAGCCTATAGCAGTCTTAGTGAGGTGACCTTTCAGGCTCCCAAATGCCACTATCATGCTGTTAAACTGTTGTCAAGGAAGTCACCTGCCTGAGCGTGGATGCTTCTCATGGTCACATCACCCCGGATACAGGGGGAGACTGTGATGAGAAAGGCCCACATTCCTGGTGAATCTGATGTGCTTTCCCCTAGATCACGTAGGTCTTTGCTTTCTCCTCTTCTTTCCTGCTTCTCTCTGAGCTTTCTTTGCCTACTTTAAAAAAATGTCGTCAATGAGTTTATGACAGAAATGACTTGATTTCTCTTTTGTTTCTAAGATTTGAATTATATTAAGCATTCAGAATACATCCCATGAAAAATGTTTATCAAGGAATCATTTTTCTCTTCCTGCATAATGTAGTTATAAAATGTATCTTGTAAGAAGTATCTTGTAAAATGTATCTGGCTTTCCTTTTGAACACTTGAAACCCTAATTTTAAAGGATTATTTGATGTTTTCGTTTTTCATATTATGTGAGGTTCTTTCAGGAATCATAGTGTGAATGTTTTTACATATGGCAGGTAGATTTCATATCATCATATTTTAGGTTTGAGTTTCCAAAATGAAAGATGGGCAAAGATTGTATTGATTTTAAGGTAATGTTTAAGCTATACCTTTTTTTTTTTATTCCTAACTTTGATCTTTTAATAGAAAAAGGCAGATTTTACATCTAGCTTTCTGGCCGTGCTTAAAGTCAGTATTTTGAGAACAATGAAGATGCTAATGTGCACCAAGTTTGCTGGGTCCCTAATTATCATAAAGCTGAAGTTTTGCCTTTGAAATCTCTCATCTTTCGACCACCCGTTTTAGGAACCTTGAAGGCTGAATTCTGATTTTCTTTACACTCACACAACCACTTAAATAATCAATTTTAGTGCTTTTCAAACTATCTGTAGTGAAGGACCAGTTTTTTAAAAAATTTCCAATCCCTCAAATATCAGTATTTTTACAATACAAATGAATTACTAGGCAGATGAAACTTTTAAGAGACTTACAAAATACAAGCTCAATATTTTTTACTATTCATTTCAACAGATATAAAATTACTCTGTCAAGTGGCTATTAAAGTTTCTAAACACAAACTCTCAGTTTCAGTACTTGTATTCCCACGGACTGGTACCCAGCAGCTGGTAAAGTCTCACCAGTCCTCAGACCTCACTTTGTGTGGCTTGCGTCTGGTAGAAGCCGTGCAAAAACGTTTTCAGGGCTCATAATGATTTTTCTTCATGCAACCGGAGGTTATTCCAGGAGTATAATTTCTCCTCCGTGTAAAATGCCCACACTCTATCAGAACCACATGACTTTTGAAATAGATACAAAAGCTTTTCTCAGCTTTGCTCTGCAGTTCTTTATACGCAGTAACTCCTTCCATTATCTGCCCCCAGGGTAATGCTTAGATTGTGTGGTATTTAAAAGGTGGCATCACATTGAGTGTCTGTAAGCTCACTAGGTCATATTTGCAAGCAGCAGTTGTGATACAGAAATAGAATTGAGTAATTAGAAATAGCTATTACTATAGATTGAATGTCTGTGTCCCCCCAAAATTCATATGTTGAGAACCTCATGCCCAAGGTGATAGTATTAAGAGGCGGGGCCTTTAGATGACTAGGTCATGGGGCTAGACCCCCATGAGTGGGATTAGTGTCCTTATAAAAGAGGCCCCAGAGAGACCCCATTCCCTTCCTACCGTGTGAGGACATAGTGAGAAGAAGCCAGCCTGCAACCCAGAAGAGGGCTCTCGCCAGAACCTGACCAGGCTGTACCCCTATCTTGGACTGCCCAGCCTCTGGAACTGTGAGAAATAAATTTCTGTTGTTTATAAGCTTCCCAGTCTATGGTATACCTGCTATAGCAGCCCTAAGGGGCTAAGACAGCTGTGTTTTGAGTGAAAGTATTTACAAATATGATCAGTGCAAACCTAAAGTAAACTGAGCTTGTCAGGCTGAATTACGAGAACCCAGTAATTGAACAAATTCTATTTAATGACATCTTTGTAGTATAGGTGATCTCTAATGCTGACAACAGATTTCTTAGAAATGCTGCTCTATTTAACTAACATTTTGTTCAGTTTTGCCTCCAGTGGAAGCAGAAAAGGTTTTTTCAGCTGTTAAATCCTGAAAATCAATATAATTTATTTATGTTAAAAAAAATCACTCAATTGATATATTTTTTGAACCTTTTAAGTACTGATTTTCTTTTTATCAAGTAGAAAAAATATGTATTTGCCCTAAATCCTTAAAATACAAATGCTATAAAAATTCAAAAAAAAAATACAACCAGGATGATATCATCAGTTTTCCTTACAAATCTTCACTGCCTTTGGTTTTACCCAGATGATAGAAATACATTATCAAGATATTTGCCTCAATAAAGAAAAATGCATCCTTTCTTTTCTTTTGGTGCCTCAGATCTGCAGGCCACGGTGGAGTGAAAGTCTCTGCATTCAGATATGAGGGAGGCTGTTTATCAGTGTTAAGAATACACTGTAGATACCTTACATTAGAACTGAAGTCACGAAGAGTATCTGAATTCTTCATCCAAAAAACAAAAATGAGTGTTTATTTGATCTTTGTTAACACTGTGATCAAGAAGCATCACTGGAAAAGAAGTCATATGTCATTTACTATGTCAGCCCCTCACTTTCAGAGTATTCATGAGGCAAGGCATTTTTGTATGCCTGTATATTCATGGATTACATAAAAGGAAATTGAATGGCTTATCATCCAGGTCATTTTTGCACAGTGATGTTGAGTATTTGTTGTATCATGTCATAAGGCATATACAAATGCTGGCTTTTGAAGGAGGAAGAAGTCATTGTTTCTCTGCCACCCTCATCTCTGTAGTGGTTTAGCTTAAAACTTTTCATCTTACCTGTTGGAGTTTATATTCTACCTATAGAACTGAAAATTATTGCTTGTTAAGAAGAGGTAAATGTATGATAGTGGGTAAATGGTGGACTTCGTGATGGATGTTATTGTTATTGTATTGTAACTGTTGTCTGTTTACTCCAAAACATTTACTTTCTATGAAAGTTTTTATTGATACTTGCATGTGATAACAAATCCATAGTGTGATTTGAAACAAGTGCTACCTCAGCCATTTCCAGAAGCAACCTCTTTTAATCATTCTTGCTTGGTTCTTTTGCTAGTTCTCTCCATTATTACTAAAAAAATATGAAGATAACTCTAGATAATATGCTTATACATCTGTTTTCAAATGTATCACTTTTAGCTAATTTCATTGACTCTAACATAAAAGATGAAGATTTAGCTAATTTATATTACCTTTTCCTTTCTTCCTCTTCTCAATCTATATTTTGGTTTCTGTTTTATTATACAAGTTAATATAATATTAATTATATTATTCTTTTGGCTATTCTATTAGTTTCCATTGTGGGATTTGGGGGTAAGAATTATTCCCCCTTAGAAGAGCATTGGTCCATTGCCTTCCACTGTCCAGCATCGGTGATGGGAAGTAATAAATCAGTTTCTCATGTCCTTGTAGGTGACTTTGAGGTGATCTTCTGGGAGCTTTTAGAATATTCAGTTTGTCCTTAGATGTTTGAAATGCAAGATGGTATGACTAGGTCTGGATCTTTTTTCATTAATTAGACTGTATACTCTGTGGCTCTTTTCAATCTGATGACATAGATCCTTCTTTAGCTCTGAGACATTTTCACCTATTATTTCTTTGATCACTTCATCCCTCTGTATTCCCTGCTTCTCTTTCTGGAACTTATGTTGGTACCAGGTCACCCCTCAACAATACTTCATGGAATAGCTTCTTTCTGCCAAGCCTTGGGACACTTTAGAAGTCAGTAGGAGCTAGGAATGCCTGGACAATGCTTGCCCTTGAGAATTGCATCTGTTCCTGTTTTTGTATAGAATCAGGAGGGAAATGTTCTTTTTAAAGTATGGAACCCAGAAGGAAACATACTAAAATGAACAGACTTTATTATAAGTTCTCTGTTACTGCTTATCTTCTACTTATTCACTTTTGTTACTACTCACTGTTTATCTTTTACTTTATAACTTTTAGTTACCTTTAAATCTTTCTGCTAAAGGCAAGTAGAATGTTTTTACTTAACCAGCAGTAGGAGCCTAAAAATTTAGGCTGGTCATCTAAGTAATTCGCCATGGTTTCTGAAGTAAAAATATTCTGGGCATGACTTGGGGTTTCATTGTGAGCGATAGAAAGCGATTTTGCATTTAAAAAAAACACTTTATTGGCAGAATCAAAGGAAGCAGTGAACAGTCAGGCCTCCAGAAGGCCAGGTAATAGGGCAGCTCTGGTCATTTCTGCGATGGGAACGAGTAGGCAATTTTTAGAGCGCTGACATAAGAACGATTCTCTGCTAAACTTTTCGTTAATTGGCTGCGAGGAGAGAAACCATTGCTTCAGCTTGATTCCCAAGCTCTCTTTTGAGGAGGAGGTGGGACCTTCGTGGACAGTGTCACGATGAGCACACAGAATGGTGGGCAAGTGGTTCCCAAAGGAAAAACAGGAGTTTATCACCCAGAAATGGACAGACGAAAAGCAGCCCGCGCCCACTCTCGTTTGGGCGGATGAGCCGAGGTTCTAACGCACCGGTTGCTTCCTCCCCCCAGTTCTGCCTCCCGTGCTCGTGCCCAGACACAGCGAGTACAACCCGCAGCTGAGCCTCCTGGCCAAGTTCCGCAGCGCGTCCCTGCACAGCGAGCCGCTCATGCCGCACAACGCCACCTACCCCGACTCCTTCCAGCAGCCTCCGTGCCCGGCCTTCCCTCCGTCGCCCGGGCCCCCGTTCCCGCAGTCCCCGTGCACGGCCGGCTACCCTCACTCCCCAGGAAGCCCTTCCGAGCCGGAGAGCCCCTTCCAGCACTCAGGTCAGTGAAAGCCGCGGTCTCCCGGGATACGAGTACCCAACACGGTTGTGTAGGCGGGGCCATCGTATAAACGTCAAATAGACAGCTAGTGGGAAGCAACCGCATAGCACAGGGAGATCAGCTCTGTGCTTTGTGACCACCTAGAGGGGTGGGATAGGGAGGGTGGGAGGGAGGGAGATGCAAGAGGGAAGAGAGATGGGAACATATGTATATGTATAACTGATTCACTTTGTTTTAAAGCAGAAACTAACACACCATTGTAAAGCAATTATACTCCAATAAAGACGTTAAAAACAAAACAAAGAATAATAAGATTTGATGTTTGGACTTTAAAAAAAAAAAAACTAGCGCTGCCACTTGCAGTTCGCACAGCAGTTTCCTGCGGGCCGTTGGACCCTGCCCACGCTCTAACCTGATCAGGACTCTACCCATTTTGGAGCAGTTATCAATTTCTTTTTTTTTTTTTAATTTTTATTGCAGTATAATTGATTTACAATGTTGTGTTAGTTTCAGGTGTACAGCAAAGTGAATCAGTTATACATGTACATACATCCACTCTTTTTTTAGATTCTTTTCCCATATAGGCCATTACAGAGTACAGAGTAGCATTCCCTGTGCTATACAGGAGGCCCCTATTAGTTACCTATTTTATATGTAGTAGTGTGTATATGTCAATCCCAGTCTTCCAATTTACCCCTGTACAATCCAGTGGCATTAAGTACATTCACACTGTTGTGCAACCATCACCACGATCTATTTCCAAAATTTTTTCATCACCCCAAACAGAAACTCTGTGCCTGTTAAGCAGTAGGTCCCCATTACCTCTTCCTCTAGCCCCTGGTAAGCTTTTATCTACTTTCTGCCTCTATGGATTTGCCTATTCTAGGTACCTTATATAAATGGAACCATACAATATTTGTGGAGTTTTTTGTGTCTGACTTATTTCACTTAGCACGGTGTTTTTCACAGTCCATCCACATTGTAGCAGTATCAGTTACTCCATTTTTGTAACTGAACAATAGTCCGTTGTATGGATATACCACATTTTTAAAAAATCCATTCATTGGTTGATGGATATTTGGGTTGTTTCTACCTTTGGCTCTTGTGAGTAATGTTGCTATGAACATTGATGTTCAAGTATTTGTTCGAGTCCTTGCTTTTACTTCCTTTGGGTACATACCTAGGAATGGAACTGATGGGTCATATGAACTCTACGTTCAGCCCCTTAATTTTGTAGATAGATCGACTCAAGGACCTACAAAAGGGCCCCCTTTATAACTTTTGCACTAGGATCATAGTTCATTTTCTCTTAGGGAAATGCCTTATCACTGGCACTGCGGTGTGGTCCGTGGACCACGTGCATTAGAATCATCAGCAATGCCTGTTAAAACCTGCATGACTGCATCCAGCCACTGATCTATTGACTCACAATTTCGGGGGGGTGGGCCCAGGAATCTGCATTTTAACAGGGTCCACTGGCGATTTTTATGCCCACTTAAGTGTGAGAACTACTTGGATGGACGATTCAGTTCAACAAAGGCAGTGGAGTTAATGCCGTTGAACTCCACTGCTAACATAACAAGACCATTCTGAACTGACATTAGGAATGTAGACAGAAGGAATCATTTGTTCTGAGGTCCTCGATAAAGAGTTTTCTCTCTGCCTCAGGAGTTTTTACTGTTTTGAATTAATTTCTCATAACATGTTATCTACTGAACGCATACCTTTTGCCTAATTATGATCGTCTGATCATAAAACTGATATTTGGGGAGAAGAGCCCTTCTCAGCATGCCTTGGGCACAAGCTTATAATCAGCTTTCAGCCATTCTGTGTTTTGGGGGCCATATTTTGAACTGTGTTGAGTCAGAGTTTCCCTTTGGCCATTGTACAATCCATGGCACCAGAGGGACTGAAAATTAAATTAACTTCAAAGGAGGTTTAACGTTCTCTGTTTTGAAAGCCAGATAACAGACTATAGAGAAAAGCTAGGAGAATAGCTCCTAGATTTGAAGATCTCATCATGAAGTCATTTGAACCCAATAATAACTCATAAGTCAGAGGGACAGCGAATCAACCCTCTAGTGAGGGGCTCAGGACAACCAGTTTCTCCTGGAGGACTGTCCCAGTGTCACCGTAGAATGGCCCCCTTACATTAGTGGTCTCTCTGTAGCAGTGACACTCTCCACCAAAGCCAGGAGTTTAGCGGCAGAAAGGGTTGACTCAAGCTGTCCTTGTGTAGTCTATCAGTTTGATGTTCCTTTGTTTTACTGCTTTCTTTTAGTTGACACACCACCCCCGCCTTATCATGCCGCCAAAGCCCCAGGGACCCAGAATGCCTGACCTGTAGATGCCACAGCTGAGAGTCACTTAGTACTGTCCGTGCCTAACAGAGGTCACTTGGCAGATGAACAGCCAAATGTAGCTGTCTTCCAAGAGTACTTCCTATTACCACCTCCCTTCTGGAAAACAAAGAAAAGAGCAAAAGAAAACAAAACGTGCCAGCCTGCTGTTTCATAAGTGTTTTCAGGGGCAGATAGCGTGGTTTCGCATTTTGACTTTGGCATTCCTCAGTCCCATAGAGTGAATGTTTTGTGTGTTATCCTGGTTAGTAGAACAAGTAAATTTTAAATTTTAACCGAACATTTAGAAGCCTGTAGTTCTGGATGTTTTAGTATGGAATTAGGTATTTAAGAAGTTAGTGATTTTGTCCCATTTGTGTTTCTTTACTGTAATAGGTTTATAGTAATGTCTTTCATTTGGCTTAGAGGAGTGCTCTTCAAAATATGTATATAGTTTTTACATAATTTTATTTGTGTCCTGTAATAGGCTAGATAAATATTGCTCAACTTCAGTGTTCATACAGACCACATGGCGATCTTGCATAAATGCAGATTTTGATTCCCTAGATCTGGGGTGCTTTTCAAGAATCTGCATTCCTAACAAGCTCCCAGGTGATGCAGTGGCTGCAGTCCCAGGAACCACACCGAGCAGGGAAGGTCAAAGGGCTTTACTATCTAAAGTATCTCAGAGGGAATGCTTTCATAAGTGAAGGACCATTTGGAAATCACATAATAACCCCCTAATTTATCTGTTTTGTAAGTTCATATTTTAGTGCATATAGGAACACACTCTAGACACAAGAATTACTAGAATATTCAAAGAAAAGAAAGATACTATAATCAATAGAAAGGCAGAGAAAGATTGTGAGTGGCGAAGAAAAAAAAACCTCCAAATTTGGGTTAGTGGCAACTTAACTTTGAAAAGTTTGGGGTGAAAACATAACATTCATGGATTTCCTAATGAAATAGACCTCTCCCTTTAAAATACTTTTATGCCATAATTATCCCATAGGTACCCAAAGGAGAATGTGAGTCTATGTGGACATTGTTTTTTCTTTCTTAAATAAAATCCTATGCAGTGTTTTTGGTTTGATTTTACATATTGGAACAAATTTTTTTCAGCTTTAGGTCGTTAGAAAAGGATACTCTTTGCCACGGGGATTCAGTTTGGCACTGCAACAGTAAGATGCTGTCATCTGTAAAGATGAGGTGACCTGGCAGCTTCCTTTTAGCTGTGTTTCCTTTAGGGGGGATGAAGTTTACATGGATCCACTCATATCGCTGTTGCCTGGCCCCTCAATTCTAGTAAACATGTTTACAAAGCCTCCAACCATGGGGGAATCACGAGGACGGTGGCCCCTGTGCACAGGTACGTGGACCAGATGAGCTACCTGCCAACAGCTTCCGTGAAAGAGGCGGGTTTGTAAAGATCACACAGCAGCCTGCTGGGTCTTGCAGCCAACTTTCTGGTGAACAGCGATAACCGCAGTTTCCTGGTGGAGTCGTGAGCTGGGAGGCACGAGCGTGGCGGTAGTGATGTCCTGTCTGGTCCGTTTTCTTTCAGATTTTCGGCCGGTTTGCTACGAGGAGCCACAGCACTGGTGCTCAGTCGCCTACTATGAACTGAACAACCGTGTTGGGGAGACGTTCCAGGCTTCCTCCCGAAGTGTGCTTATTGATGGATTCACAGACCCTTCGAATAACAGGAACAGATTCTGTCTCGGACTTCTTTCTAATGTAAACAGAAACTCAACGATAGAAAATACCAGAAGACACATAGGAAAGGGTAAAAGCAATATGTAGTTCCTTCCTATATTCTTCTGAGCTAAAACGTGAAAATAGAAATAAGCCATGGATTGGCTGCATGGCCTAGTGGGATGATCCCAGGGCTGGGATCTGGGACACTGTTCTGGGGATATTGTTGGGAAAAGCATGGGAGGTTTTGTAACCTTAGTGTCTCTACCTCTGAGGTCGGCACAGCATCTTCTGGGGGGTGGCGTAGGGTGGGTATTAGGAAGACGAACAAGATGATAAATATGAAAACAGGATGAAATTATTATTTTTATTCATTTATTTATGTGGCTGCGTCGGGTCTTAGTTGTGGTGTGCTGACTTCTCTCTAGCTGTGGTATGCGGGTTTTTTTCTCTCTAATTGTGGTATGCAGGCTCCAGGGCACGTGGGCTCTGTAGTTGTGGCACGCAGGCTTAGTTGCCCCACGGCATGTGGGATCTTAGTTCCCCGACCAGGGATCGAACCTGCATCCCCTGCATTGGAAGGCAAATTCTTTACCACTGGACCACCAGGGAAGTCCCAGGATGATATTATTGAAGAGAAGTATTATGAATTATTTTTGAATTGCCTGAAATGCTAAATAGGATAACTTCTGAAGAAGAGGAGTTCTGGCTGGATGATTATTTATATCAGGTGAAGTTACTTTTAGAGACTGAGAAGCTAGGCAGTTTAAAAAATCGTTGACTTATTAATGTCAGGAAGCCTTTGGTAGGTGATTGGGGTTCTCCTGTGTCCAGGCATTGTTACGACAGCCGAATAAGCACAGGCCTCACTGGGGTCTGGCTGTGATGCTTTTGGAGCCTGTCTCATTGGCATGATCAATCCCAGCTGAGCATGAGGCCTCGTTGAGGATTTGAAGTTCTTTTCTTTTCTATTCGAATAGTTGGCAGTGTCTGAATGGTGCCTGGTTGTCCACTATTCTACTCTGGAATCACAGGTATAAAGAACCTTCAGAGTCATTTGATCTTTTCTCTCCCCGTCTAGCACTTATACCACCTTGGGGAGTAGCCACGAGCCTTTTATTTCAAATTTCCAGGGGAGATTCATTATTTCACTTATGATGCTTCCTGTATTCTTCCTAACATACCTCCTAAATGTCTCCTGTTGTAAACCTACAGACCATTGACTAAGAGACAGGCTGAGTTCCTTCACTGATGTTGACTCTTAATGGCAAAAGTTACTTTCTGTTTATTTTATCCTGTATCTTTCCATAGTAGCTTTGAGGTGGCTTACAAGAAACCTTTACAGTGAAATGATAAATGAAAAATAGAAAATCAGGAGCTGGGGGTGAGTGGGAGAGAAGAATACACGTATGTCATCTCCCAAGAGTTACCATTGTAATTGTAACCATTGTGATTGTGATTAAACTTTTCCTCTGGAGGTCAGAAAAAGGAAACTTAATCTGTAATGTAACTTTTATCCCAAAGGAGGAAACATAGTCATTCCTCAAAGGAAGTAATATTTTGACTGAAATCTTAAATATCTCAGGTATGGTTTTACTTTTAAATGATTTTTATAAGAATCTTCAGGTGAAATCTAAAGGTAGAACGTTAAAACGTAATGTTGTAGAGCTGTTTGCTAAAGGGCTTTACAGATTGGTCTGCATATTAGACTTCTACTTATGCCACTTGATCTAAAAATAGAATTAAAATATGCAAGGACTGTTAAATACCTTCTGGGAAACTTTCTGCAAGTAGTTTGTTCAGGGTGCTGCTGATGTGGATGGACGGATGTGGAGGGTTGGTGTCATGTTAGTAACTGAGAGATAGTACACAGGGTTAAAAAAAAAACATAGGAGCAAGAGCCAGGACTGATGACCTGTTACAAAAACCAGCAAGCCTAGGAAATGCTCACCTGGATGGAAGGGCACTCCACCCTCAACATGGTCCCCAAGGCACAATTTTCTCAGAAAGCTGCTTTGGAATTGTCCTAATGTGAAAAGATAATTTTTTTAAGGGGCTACAAGCCATGCCATAAAGCATGGCATGGAATATTTCAAAGCAAGAGCTATTGGTTTTCTGTGAGGTCAGGGGGCTCTCTCTCAGGGGCCCCCGTGGATTATCTGGTTCTGAGCTACGTGGCTTCCTGGAGCACCAGCCTGAGTAAGTTTGCAGCCAAATGCACCTTGAGGTTAGTGAACAAGTTAACGTGTTCTGTGGAGTTAGTTACTAGAGACACTCAGACTTCACAGCTATGCATTCATCTCGCAAATATTTATTGAGCATTTAATCTTAGCCAGATGGTTCTGCCACTAGGGATGCAGCAATGGGAAACAAACAAGACAAAACAAAAATCCCTGGCTTCGTGGATTACCTACAACTAAGGAAAGACAAACAAGAAATAATACACGCGTGCACGCGCACACACACACACACACACACACACACACACGCACACACACACACGCACACACACACACACGTCAAATGATAATTGTCCAGAGAAAAACAAAGGAGGGAAAGGGAATGGGGAGGGTAGCCAGGGCAGGCTTCCTAAGGAGGTGACATCTGAGCCGAGAGCTAAAGAGGGAATCGACAGTGTGGGTACCAGTGGGGAAAGCTTTCCAAGCAAAGGGAAACAGCAGGTACAAAGGCCCTGAAGCCTGCCTGGCATAGTGAGGAATAGCAGGGACGCCAAAGTGAACGGAACAGAGTGAGCAAGGGAGTGAGGAAGTCATAGAAGAAGCGGGGACAGGACCCGGTCTCAGGGCCTAGAAGCCATGTAGAGTGCTTTAACTTTGCCTGTGTGACATAGGAAGATGGAGTTAAGTTGGAGTTTATAGATCTGAGTTTTCACTTCAGAAGGATCCCCTGGCTGTTATATCGAGATGAGACTGTAGGGGGGTGGGGGGTGGGGCAAGGGTGGAAGGTATCTACAAAAAAAAGCTTTTTATTATGGTTAATGATGGGCCATTTCTCCCCTCAGTAGTTATCAGTTGCTTTGAGGTCACTTCCGGTTTGTGTTCCTTGCCACTGAAGTTAGGGAAGATGGCTGGTCCTCTAAAGGAAGTTCATGCCACCACCGGTCAGCAGGGCATGTACTTTGAGTTGTTTTGTGTGGCGGTGATGGTTTATGCTGACTCACCCGTGCTCTTTCATCCTGCTTTCCATCTAATGCAATGCACTGTGAGGCAGCAGGCTTGGTACCAAGCCTTTATTTGTATCCTTAAAACAGTAACAAACCTATTGCTTTGACCTCTCTAGCCAAGTGCTTTAAAAAGCCGTAGGCTAGTTAGCACTAGAATAGCCAGGAGCTGCTGCTTCAGTATCAGAGGCAGGACTTCAAAGAACCTGGAAGAGTGCATTCTACATGAAGTCTGTCCATATTCTTCCTTGAAAACCAGGCAGACCACTTGAACTCTTTCAAATGACTGATAGCTGCCCCCACTGATTTTCCCTAATGTGTGTGAGGCACCCTGGCAGACTCTTACTCATGTTATTTTTATTGTCACCCTACAAGTTAGGATTTCTTAGTTCCATTTTATGGATGAGGCAATGGAAGCTCAGCGAATTCAGCGGTATACCCCTGGTCCCACGAGTGATGTGGGTTTGCACCCATGGCTCTGTCTGTAAGGCCCAGTCGCTCCCTTCTGCTGGAGGGGAGGGGCCCTCCTGCTTTTTCATCTCGGCACCCCTCTTAGTTCAGCGCTTGAGGAATTGAGTCTTTCGATATGGAATGAAAATACTTATATGCTGCAGGCACGATATGTCAGAATCACCTCTGAGATCTTGAAATAAGGCCCTCATAGTACTAAAGTGATGAAATTTTACAATGATTTACTTTAAAAATGTAAATCAGAGAAGATTTTGTGTTTTCCCCACGAGAATATTCTAGAAAAGGAGTACCTCACTGAGTTACACAGAGCTCCATCGGAGGATTATAAGGATCTTTGCAGAAAAAAAGATGAAGAACTGCTGACATATCATACCTATCTGTGACTGCGCAAAATAAAGTGAAGGTTATTTCCTGATGTTTTGGGAGTGATGTAATAGCCAACTTGGATCACTGGAGTATAAAACGTGCCTGCTTTTTTAGAGTGGCTTTTAGGATGAGGAAATAATGAGGAAAACCGCAGTTTTGAACGGACTGCATGGACATACGTGTGCTGCTCTTAAGGTCATTGCGGTTGGATTATATTTCTTAGAAATGCACAACTTAATATAATCCTAATCAATAGCACTGTCATTTCTGAGCACCTACTATTTGTGCTGTAACTGAAGTCAGAGCCATTGACCCTCGTAATGAGCCTGTGCTGGGTTCTTGGTGTGAAAGGACACTTGGAGCAGGACGGGCAGGTTTCTCCTTTGTAGCTGCAGACATGCTGCGTGTGTCCTGGCTGCTGGCTGTTCTTCCTCTCATGGGAGAAGGAGTGGGTAATTATGATAATTCCTGAGGCATTAGCCCCAGGGATTGAACTTACCGAGGCAAACCGAGACCTTCCCTGAACATAATTATCATAGATTCCAAATCACTGAATTGCTTTTGGAATTAGTTTTTCACCTTTTAATGAATCTTTATTTTCTTGCACATCTCAGCTTGTTCTGTAGAATCCTAGTAATGCTTCCATGTTTTATGAAAGGAATTATCCTGAGGCAAGGGTTTGGTTTGTCAGTTCCTTAGAAGGAGGGTCTGCACCTCAGGGTGATTTTTTTTTTTTTTTATAAATTTATTTATTTTTGGCTGCGTTGGGTCTTCCTTGCTGTGCGTGGGCTTTCTCTAGTTGCGGCGAGCGGGGGCTACTCTACGTTGTGGTGCACGGGCTTCTCATTGTGGTGGTTTCTCTTTCTTGCCAAGCATGGGCTCTAAGCGCGCGGGCTTCAGTAGTTGTGGCTCACGGGCTCTAGAGCGCAGGCTCAGTAGTTGTGGCACACGGGCTTAGTTGCTCCACGGCATGTGGGATCTTCCCAGACCAGGGCTCGAACCCGTGTCCCCTGCATTGGCAGGCGGATTCTTAAGCACTGCGCCACCAGGGAAGTCCTCAGGGTGATTTTTGGATTGCTTCTTTCTCAATGGATTTAGTTTCCCAGTCTCAAAATGTCCTTTCCATTCTGCCTTTGAATGTGTATAAGGTTTCTCATCCCTGAAAAAGCAAATCCTAAAAAATTTTAACACAGAATGTCATACTGTTGCAGTTATTACACAGGGCATTGCAGAATACTTCATATCATGAGGAAAATGTTCACACTATTTTAATACGTGAAAAAAGGTTATAAAAGATCCTGTAGAGGATGATCCTAATTTTGTTTAAAATGTGCACATAAAAGACTGAAAGGTATATGACACATATTAGCTTTGAATATTTCTGGGCTGTGGATTTGTGGCCGATCTTTATTCTTTGCATCTCTGTATTTTATAAATTTCCTCTAGTGGGTCTTGTTGCTCCTGTGAAGATGGGGTGGGACCGGGCATGTCCAGGCATGCTGGGGTCACTGAAGTAGTGGTGAGAGAGAAAGCATCACGGTTCACCCACCCTGGCAGAGTCGCCGAGTGTGCGAGTGCACAGTGGGCATTCAGCGTAGGTCAGTTGGGACCAAAGCTGCTTGTTCATCATATTGTCCGGAGAGACTTAAAGTCTTCAAGTATAGCTTTAGGGGACTGATTTTGCTACCAGCCCAGAAGTGGCTTTGTGTGAACTGGAAGGAACCCATTTCTCAAGAGAAGTTTCTGCCATCTGCTGGAGGAGTCTTCTAATAACTGTACAAATCTCAGAAGACTGAGGCACACCCTGGGTTTGTGCAGTGCACAGCTGCAGGCACTGTCCTGGGCGGGCCCACCTCCATCCTCTGGACCAAAGCCCCGGTGTAGATCTGGAAATCTTTACTTTTATGTTATTTTTTGATCATACATTAAAAATTTTTTTTTTATTTTGGAAAATTTCAAGCTTACACAAAAGTAGAGTCATGTAATAAATTTTCATATGACCATCTCCAGCTTCAATAGTGAGTCACTTTCTGTACCATTCTTTTCCCCAGTCCCATCACAGTATTTTTACAAGAGTATTTTAAAGCAAATCTCAGACCTCGTATCCTTTCTCCCATATATTTAAGTATATGTCTAACTACATAAGGAATTTCTGAAAGTATCATCATTATTTACCCTCAGAATATGCACTTTCTTTAAGCTCCAGAGGATCCTGACAGTCAGCCAGATTTTAGAATAGTTGTGCATCTTTGATGGGGAGTAAAGACTGGTGAGGCCCTTTGCCTTTGGGTTTCTCTGAAATCTTGATCTTACTCTAGATGGCCTGGACTCAAAAGAATGTCACCCTGCATTTCATAGAGTTTCTAAGTCAGTACGATTAACACTTCTTCACAGCGATTAGTTGGATAGTTCACTTGTATTTCAATAAATAGTGCATTTTTTAATGGGAAAAAAATAAAATAGTTGTGCAGAAGAGAAGGCAGCAAAGCCAAGGGGAATATCAATTACCAACTCCAGGGAAGGTGTTGAGTTTGTGCTCATAAGTTCAGGGTGTTTTCCAAGCAGAGTGGAGAGGCATCAGGGTTCTCTGAGCTGGGCTGTGGGGTGATGAGATCTACTTTCCGCAGGGATATCCTTTCCCCACCCCGACTCCCACTCCGGAGGGGATCCTTGCATATTCCTTCCACTTCGGGACGTCCCCCTCTGGCTGTTAATAGGTCCCACAGCATTGGAACCCACTCACCAGCCTAACTAAGCTGCTGTCCTCCCCGCCTCCCCTCCATCACCTCTGTCACTCAAGGCTGCAGAAGATGCCAGAAGGGACCTACCTGCAGCCTGACTCAGCAGATCCAAATCAAGCCCAAAGAGTCCTAATTAACCACCACACAGGACTCCAGACTCCCTAATCTCCTAAAGGGTGGGTGCAGGCACACACAGATGGAAAACTCAGATGAAGAAAGATGCAGCCCGAGAAGAGAGGTAGTCCGAGGTGTGGGTACAACTTGCCTGAGGACTCCGTTGCCTGGCTTCTCTCTCGTCTCAGGTAGCACCTTCTTCGGGCGTTTATCCTTACTGCTCACTGTTCTCTGTGGCGATCTAGCATCTCACACATGTGGTTTGAAGCCACTCTTCTGGCCTGTCAAATGGATGCAAATAAAATCCCTTGCTTACTTGACTCCTTCGATGTCGCGGTCTCTAGCCCAAATCCAGCCTCCTTCGCAGTGGGGTTGAATTCCCCCCGGTCCCGGTACTGAGGGCTGCTGGCTCGGGCTTCTGTGGGTGCATCCCGTTGGCTCTGCCCCCTCTTCTCACTCAGGATGCTAAATTACTGCCTCCTTGTTCAGTCTTTTCTCTGCTTTCCATGCTCTGCCAGCATGTCTGTGGCTGCGGATGAGACTTCAACAGGACTGAAAATCCTCCCCTAAATAAACACCAGAGTCAGATAACAAAAATCTGTTCTCCTTAATAGGTTCTGGGAGGATTATATATTTGAAGGTCATTCAATTCAAAGACATACTAAACACTTAGCAGCCTCATGTTCTGGCTCTTCTACCACCTGCTCGCTCTCACTTTGAAAAAACTCACAGCTACCCCAGAGGCAGGCCTTCCCCCTGGGAGTTTTTAAAGGAAGTCTGCTTGGATTTGCCCCTGCCTAACCTCCAACATGTCGCTGCAGCCAAGTAACTATGTCCCAGCTAATTAGGACAGTCCTTCTGCCTTCTCCTCACGGCCAGGGCCACGGGTGTCAGACCCCGGGCCGTTTAGGGGAAAGAATGATGGAGATGAGGAAGAAAAGGGAGAGGAAGGCTGAGCAGAGGAAGGGGAGCTGGTCTGATCTAGGTGCTGAAAGGGGAACCTTGGCCTGAATATCAAGAGCTGTGCTTTATCATTGTGACCCTGGGTCCATTTCTTCAGACTGCGTTGGAGTCTGTGGTTGGGATACCTAATACTGAAAACCACTCTTCTCTAAAATTGTATTAAGGGAAAGGAGATCGGAAAAGGAAGCCATAAAGCTGGCGGGAAGTATAATGCAGAAGTGCCTCCATTGCTGCGGCTGTGTCCGAAATGTTTCCTAAATGCGGAGTTACGCACACCAGGGTCTGAGAACCCCTGGAGGTCTTCAGTTTTATTACTTTTAAACGTTTTATTTTTATTTTTAAAAGATCCAAAATCTATCAATGTAAGTACATTCAGGATCATTTCTACAAACCCCTTTTGCCACTGCCCAGCGATTGTACTTACAGTCATGTTGACACTTAGTGCTGGAGCACTTTGTTCCTGCTAAAAGATTGGGGAACAATCGTTCTGGTGCTTAATACTCACTAGACTAGAACATCTCCATCTCACCTAACCCCAGTCCCTTGTTATAAATTTATGTGGAATCTTAAACCCAGACATTGGGAGGGAAAGCAACAACTGAAATTTACTCTGAGCAGCAGCGTTCTCAGGACGCTTTGCCTTTCAGCTCTAAGAATGTGAGATAAAGTAGCATAAACTACATTTTGATTGTGAGTTTTTATATTTTATCTGAAAACGTGGCACAAATTTCACTGTTTGTAGGTAAAAAGAGGCATTATTTCTATGACCTATAACTGTAGGTGATAAGTTTTAAAATAAAATGGGTCTCTTTGAGGTATTTATTAAGAGAAATGGATTTATAATTGTTGGTGAAATAAAATTTAAACTTCATTTATTGTTCCCTCTGAAGTAGGTTTAGTGTATGCACCTAAGTATTACCATGGTACTATCTGTGTCCAGTTCTTTTTTTTTTTTTTTTTTTTTGATGTGTTCTGCTTTATGTATTTATTTTGCATCTAATATTATGAGATCTTCCTTTTAGAAGGAACAAGCGTGAGATTGAGCAAGTGATGGGAGTAGTGCACGAGAGCCTACTTCTGTGTTCTTGGTGCTGATCGTAAACCTGGGTTGCAATCCACTTTTAAATGGACTCATGGAAAAAATATAGATGATAATTAAAGCAAGTCAGCCTTTGGGGCACGTGTGGTACTAATCAATGATTGGTGATATTAAAATTAACCTCACAGTTGCTAGTCACATCTCTTGAGGTTACAGAGGTAGATGAGAAGGGAAGGGTGATACATCCAAGCGAAAAGTCGGTGCTGGTGTCGGAAGACTGTGTTTGCCTCGTAGGCGTGCACCTGTACTACGTCGGGGGAGAGGTCTACGCCGAGTGCGTGAGTGACAGCAGCATCTTTGTGCAGAGCCGGAACTGCAACTATCAGCACGGCTTTCACCCGGCCACCGTCTGCAAGATCCCCAGCGGCTGCAGCCTCAAGGTCTTCAACAACCAGCTGTTTGCTCAGCTGCTTGCCCAGTCCGTCCACCACGGATTTGAAGTTGTTTATGAGTTGACTAAGATGTGCACCATCCGGATGAGTTTTGTCAAGGTAAGGAGTGCTTGCTTCCCGATGGTAAGATGGAAAATGAAAAATAAAACCAAAAGCACTCTTTGGTGGACGTGGCAGTTAGACAGCCAGGGCAAGTAGACAGCAGTTTGCCAGGGGGTGGGGGTGGGGGTGCTCTATTTAATTGTTTTTTTTTTTTTAAAGTAAATACGAATTTAATTTAAATTTTTATTATAAATTTTACAGTAAAAGTAAAACGAACAGTATCCTAGAAGTCAAAATTCTACCTACAGGTAATGGCAAGAGTAGGGAAACTGCAGAGTCCAAATTTTACCAAACAATGTACAGCTTTCCTGATCAGCAGCTTAGCTGGGAAAAGCATGAGCTTTGTAAGCGAACAGATTTCAAATCAAATCCCTGCTCCCCTAACAACTGATCAAACAAGGTAGCTATGCTCTCTTTTTTTTTTTTTTTAACATCTTTATTGGAGTATAATTGCTTTACAATGGTGTGTTAGTTTCTGCTGTACAACAAAGTGAATCAGCTATATGTATACATATATCCCCATATCCCCTCCCTCTTGCGTCTCCCTCCCACCCTCCCTATCCCACCCCTCTAGGTGGTCACAAAGCACCAAGCTGATCTCCCTGTGCTATGCGGCTGCTTCCTACTAGCTATCTATTTTACATTTGATAGTGTACATATGTCAATTGTTTTTTGGAAGAGCTCCTCCATGAGTATGAAATCTCTTGTTTAGCAATTTTAAGAAAATTCTTAAGCGTATTACTTTTGGAGGAAAACCGAGTTAAGATAGTTATCTGATTTTTTTTTTAACGCATAAGATAAAGTGACAATGATAATTGTATAGGACTTAATGCTACAGAGATTCTTCCATCCCTCAAATTGCTGAGCACCTATGGTCACTCAGTAAATGTTGGTGAATTTACCTGAATCAAATAAGACACTCTCCTTACTCTTACAAAGCATACAGGCAAATGGAGCACTCATATTTACAAATAAGCTACAAAACAGAACTGACTCTAATACCAGATAGTATGAATTAAGTGCTGTTTATAAAGGTATAAACAAATTGGGATAGAAACATTATGGGGGTTGTGATTAATTCTGAGACAGCAGTAGATGTTCTGTTTATGAATATTTGTTGAATTTATCAAATTAGATCTTATTAAAATTGATGTGAAGGTTGGAGAACGGAGGAAAAGTTACTTAGCGGGAAGGAAAAAAACTGGATTTGCACGTTGAAGCTGAAGACCTCAGTTTCATCGTCTGCTGTTTCATCCCTCGCAAAGCACTTGCAAATAATTCTAATATTTCCAAATCTGAGCTTGTTTATCAAACTGAGTATATGTACACAGTTTTCCCATTGTCATATAGGAATCAGTATGGCTTGTTCCAGGTTTTTTCAAAGTAAAATTTATTTATTAATCCTTCAAAATTATCTTTAAAAATGTGTCCTGTTTTTCTATACTTTTTTAAAAAATTTTATTTTATTTATTTATTTTTGGCTGCGTTGGGTCTTTGTTGCTGCGTGCAGGCTTTCTCTAGTTGCGGCGAGCAGGGCTACTCTTAGTTGTGGTGCGTGGGCTTCTCATTGCGGTGGCTTCTCTTGTTGCAGAGCACGGGCTCTAGGCACGCGAGCTTCAGTAATTGTGGCACGCGGGCTGTAGAGCGCAGGCTTCAGTAGTTGTGGCTCGCGGGCTGTAGAGCGCAGGCTCAGTAGTTGTGGTGCACGGGCTTAGTTGCTCCGCATCATGTGGGATCTTCCCAGACCAGGGCTCGAACCCGTGGTGTCCCCTGCATTGGCAGGCAGATTCTTAACCACTGCACCACCAGGGAAGTCCATTATGTCTTTATTGTATATATAATTTTAGTAATTATTTTAAAAATAAGAGTCGAGAATAGAGTTTCCAATTGAAAAAATGACTTCTTGAATCCATTTCTTTCATGGTGACAAAGCAGTTTTATTCAAATTTACTGTTAAGCTTTAAAAGTATTTTCACACTGTCAGGCAATTAAATACCTGAAAATCTTTTCAAACGTTCTGATGCTTCAGAGACAGCAGAGGGCGTTAAATTGCCATTAACGAACAACCATTTGACTTGCGGTTACTTTTTTCTAGGCCTGTGTTTTTCAAATTAGGATAAAAGGCCAATATCTCAGACGTAATTATTTCACTGTAACATAAGCTTGCATAGAAATCTTATTTTCCTAAGATCAGCAAGATGTATTTCTCAGATATGCAACCTTTAAATTCATAAAACTACACAATTCACAGAAAATAAACTGTTATTATATTGCAGGGACTTTTAAAAACATAAATCCCTAGCAAATATAAGTACAGATGATCAGTGTAAAAGAAATGTACAAGTTCTCATCACAAGAAAAAATTGCATCCATGTGAGGTGGTGGATGTTGACTGAACTTACTGTCTTTATTTTTACTGTCTCTCCTATGGATGGTCACAAATGGCAAATTGCCAGAAGTGAGCCAGCGGGGGAGAGGAGAAACAAGCTTTGTTCATCAATCCTGAATAACCAAGAGCGCCCTCAGCCCTCGCTTTACAACGTTCAGATCCAGTCACTGGTCTGTAGTGAGCAACCACTTTGTACAGAACACGGGTCTTCAGCGTTAAGGGGGTGAACATGAGTTCAAGCTCCTTTCCCTGTGGAAGAGGAAGTGATTTGCCAGGGTCTCCGGCATGGCTAGAACCCAGGCCCTCTCTAGGTCCATGAATTTAGTTGTGAACCCAGGAGGAAACCATGGATGGGGACTCAGGGTATCTGGTTGATGCAAAAGTCGTCCTGTACTTGCAGGAACGTCGAGTTCACGTTCTCAGGCCCCAGGAGCTGCCCGGGTTGGGTGGGCTTTGTCCACCGGGCCTGCTGGGGCCTCTGAAGGCTGCCTGTAAAGTCTGGCACAATCACTCTGCTCCGTTTTTGCTTTTCAGGGCTGGGGAGCCGAGTATCATCGCCAGGATGTCACGAGCACACCCTGCTGGATTGAGATTCACCTTCATGGACCACTGCAGTGGTTGGACAAAGTTCTGACTCAAATGGGCTCTCCACACAACCCGATTTCTTCAGTGTCTTAACAGTCCTGTCTTAATCCACATTTCTATAGGATAGATGCTATTGCAGGCAGTGGCTTATATCATTTCAGATTTGCAACTAACTGAAGTTTCTAAGTACATGTGTAAATACATATAATATGTACTATTCACATTTTGTATCACCATTTGTTTTGTGCTTTCTAGTTAACCTGATGCCAGTACAGTGCAATTAGAAAAGCAGGTTTTTGTGCCTACGCTGTAATAAGCAGCAGCTTCTTTTGTGGGAGAGAACAAATGAGAGGCAACTGTAGGAACAGTATTTGAAGGGTGTTGGTAGAATAAAGGCAGCTTTAGTCCACCATGTCATGTAAGGCATGTTGTGTGGCCAATCTGGAAAAATGTTAAAACTGTTTACGTAGCAAAAATCAGGTACTAGCAGCACTAGAGCAAATAACACTTTAGGACAAAACAAAGCTGTCAAACCCGTAAAATTTAACCTCACTGTTAGTGCTACTGGCCAAAAAAAAAAAAAAAAAAAAAAATCAAGCTTGTAAAATCAGTTACGTTAAGGTAAGTCACATAAACTTTATTTCTGAAGTTGAAATACCTATAGCTGGACTATTGTGCTGATATGAACGGTACATTTTAAACAAATTAAACTGTGATGGGAAAAGAAAGAAACTGTGAAGCTGAGAGTCATGTTGCCTCATTATCTACCACTGTAAAAAAAAAAGAATGAGTCTAATATGGGAAGATAAATATGAAAATAGCATGAAAGGAGCTATATCCCCCCAGTTGCAAAATAAGACCAGAACTTAGTCTGAGAATCACCCACGGAGATGCCTGCTTTCCACATAGGAAATCTCAGGTTCCTGTTTTCCTGGTGATTCATGTCAGGCAGCTCTGCAGATTTCTCAGTCTGCACAGTGAGCTCTACGGCCATGTATGTCAGTCAGTCCTGTGTGCGGAAGCAGTAAAATAAGAGCATTGGACAAAAGCACCCTGTTTACTTATACCTTCTCACATTCCCACGTTCAAAGTCTCTAGGTGAGGGCATGCCTTTTGCCACATTTTCCTCACATGCTGGCAAATATTAACTATTCACAGATGACTAAAACAGTGGTGAAGCCTTTGAGAAAATCTAGACACACTGCTGGGATCAAATTTGAGTTATTTAACTTAGTGTTTCTATTGATTAAATGATCTGCTGGTCATATGTGGTAGCCTCTTCTAAAACTAAAGCTTCATACCTGGAAATAACTTCCCAAGTAAGATAATAATTTCACAATCCCTACCATTTCTGAGGAACAGTGGTCCTGAATAACAGGACATTTAAAAAAATGTATCCACAACATCAAAACCTGTTCTTATTTACCCTTGGATGATAAAGAGAGGAAAATTTCCCAAATTCCTAGGTACTTTCATATATATATAATAATTCCCACCCACTAAACACTGCATTGCTTGGAAAAATATTTCACACCCTTTTTAAAATGTGTAATTTAAGAAGGTAATTATGCTTGTAACAGACGGTACTTCAGTGATCCAGGTTTCTTCATTTATACATTCTGTCTCAACTCTTTCTAGCATTAGTGCATAGTAGTTGTTTCTCATTAAATTGTATTCAAGGTAGGAATGATCATGTGAAAAAGATATATGTGTGAGCTACTGCTGTCACCTCTTGTAATGACTAGTGTCACCTAATAGAGGCTTCCCCATATACAGTAGAAAATATTACATTGTACATTAAAGCTAGGTGGGCCATTTAGTGTTTAGCAAACTCCGTAGTATATTGGTGCGTCAACTATGTATGTGCCTGGCACAGTGTTAGGTACTGTGGAATCGAATGTAAACAAGAGACCCGTCCCAGCCCTCTGGAGCTGAAAGTCTTAAGAGTAAATCTGTTTGTAGAATCATCTTCATGTTTCAAGAACTTTTAAAACAAACCATGCAATCTTTCTTATGCTTGAAAAAAAGTATAATTGACTTCTTAATTATCCTATGTTGAAGCTGATTTCCCTTCTCTTCTGAGCAATCAAGTAATGGTTGAAGACTTCCTTGGATAAATGCTACTTTTCTTCTGTGTCTCAAAATTGGGTTTTTCTCCTTTTGCTTCCCTATTTTCCAATAATTCCCCATCTCCCCTTTTCTTGGAAAAGGCATTAATATGGTGAAGTCATCCTCATACAAGTACTGTTGCATGAAAGAGCATTAGGTACACGTGGTTTGGGCTCCAGAGAGCATACATAGCTTTCTGATTCTCTCCATCAGTGGTCAAACTCCTCCTCTGGTAGTCTTATACCTTTACGGGATTAATCGGTACTAGTTGCTTATAAATGACATGAAAAAATACATTGAATTTTCATGCAGCTTTGGGAAACCAAGACAAGATATTCCAGTGAATCCAAATTATTTCTTCAAAAAATAAATGATTAAAGTGGTACGTATGCGTCATTACCAGTCCTATCTCACCAAAAGCCTTTATTAAGATACTGTGAAGTTCAGAGAATTTAGAATTGATGAGAAGTTAATCCTTCAGTCACTGTAAGAGTCACATTTTAAATCAGCCTTTTAACATTTTTGCTGGCAAGAATTGTTAAAAATTGTAATGCAGTATTTGATTTCAAACTTCTAGATGTGCTCATTTAGCATTCATTCCTTGAGATAGACAATCCAAAAAATGTCATAGCATTCTTTTATAGGATAGTGAGCAAAGTGGACATGCTAAGCCATTAATTGCATCAGCCAAACATGTTTAAGGTTGCCATAGACAAGGATTGTGCAATAGAGAATAACAACATCTGGCCTGCTCACAAGACCCAGAACATTTATGGTGTTGTTCAAGCCTGTTTTTTTATTAAAAATTTGAGATGTGAAAAGTTTGTTTTAGTTAGATGATATTTTAATACCTGCCAGTGCTTTGGAACTATTAAGATGTCACTTCTCAATACATTTATGTTTTGTTATTCTTTTCTTTTTTTTACACTCAGTATAAATCAGGAGAAGTTGTACAACAACCTAGCATTTAGAATTTCCTTTTCATTGTCTTCCTAGGAACTGAATACCCCCATCACAGCAACAAAAGCATTTTATAAGTACCACTTGCTAGACTTTAAGCACCTGCTTAACTTTGAGTATGTCCTGAATATTTGGTATATATAGTCAACAAATAAAGCAAAATATAACATGCATTCCAAATTTCATCTTTTTCTATTAAGGATTTAACAGCTGAACTATATGACAAGATTAGGTGATCCTGGCATATGTTAAGTTCAAATTAATGTAAAACAAACCAACAAAAAAGAAACTATTTCTATTTAAGTAATGTTTTTGATTATTGTAGCTAGGCTTCAATTATCCTTCAAATGCACACTTAACACTGTTACCTGATTGTTTATAATAAAGAATACTGTGCCTATGTGTCTTTTGGCTCATTTTTCCCTGCAAACGTCATAGAAGGATTTGTTGCGTATGAGTCCTTAAGATGATCTTAAACCATCCTATTTTGAAAATAGGATGTTTTTGAAATCCAACATCCTATAGAGAAATTAGGTAACAGTTTTGAATTAAACACCTCAGAATAACTGGCATTAAATATAGAACCTTGCAGGGAGGGATAAATTAGGAGGTTGGAATTAACATATACACATTTATATATAAAATAGAAAATATATATATTCATATATAAAATAGAAAAGAATATAGAACTTTGAAGATACTTTGCAGTAATTTTAGAAAGGATATGCATAGAAGCTTTTTTTCTGGATATTAGCAAATATTAAGTGATATTACAGTATATAGGAGAGAATGAACAATTTTATTACTGCATACATCTGTACATTGCTATATATTACCTATTAGAAAGGTGCTAAAGAAGGCAACTGAGGAAAAACTAAGATGAAATCCAGGAGGAATATGAACATATCTAAAAATGTAAATGTTCTATTCCCTCCATTTAAATTTCCTTCCAGTCTATAAATGGAGGGGGTTAAATACATAAATATTTTGAGAAAACTTAGCTGCCTTAACTTAATCAAAGTTTTCCTTTTTTTATTTTTAAAGAAATGGAGCCCTTTAGTCAAAAGAAATATTTTGTGGAGTTCCAAAGTGTAAACAGATGAAAGACAAGCTATTCTGGTTCGATACAGGTGAGGATTATGAAGCTGTAAGTTTATGGAAAGCAGTGTTTGTGCCTTGCTTGTCTTTGCATCTCCCATGGTTCCTGACCCTGTTCTTGCAACCAAAATTTGGTATTGGCACTTCAACCACTAACTAGTACAGATTTTTAAATATATCACTGTATAGACATAAAATATTGTCTTTAAACATTAGCCCATCTAAGAGAAGGAATATTTTCATCATCCTAGGAACTTCCACGTATTCGTTTATTAGACGATTCTTGTGCATCAGCTACTACCAGGCAGGCGCCATAGATGGCGATGACAACACAGTTTCTGCCTTAAAGAAGCTTATCATCTGTGGAGGAAATGAACAAGTAAACCAATAAAGGTCAGTGTGCTATCAGTTGTGACAGGCTGCCAGGGGACCAAGCAGTGACACCTCTATCAGGCCCTGGGTGGGTACCCAGGAAAGCTTCTGGGCTGATCCACCTTGCCTTCCTTCCCATCAGTTCCCTTAGCAAGTCTCCCAGACATTTCTAAACCAGCCTAGGTGCCTGATCTCTGTGCTGCCATCATAATTCGTGCTCATCGACGGTCAGTTATCAATTCCTGCACCATATTGTTTTCTTGTCCATCCGTCTCTATGAAGCTGGGAGCTTTTTAAGGGCAAGGATTGTATCTATTCATGTTCAGCATTTTCCAGCTGTTGTTTGTTTAGAAAGGCATTTGGGGTTCACATTATAAAGGCAGAAATGGTATTTGTCTCATTCTCCTTTTTTAAAATCAGCAATTATTTAATTTCTTCTCTTCAAAATAAAAATAATTGCAAGCCTTCAATTACATGTCCAGTGACCATGCTGCAGCTGGTGGGGATGAGAGAAACATGCTTATGATTTAGTTTGCAAAGTTTCAGCTGCACAGCAGTAGCAAGGGAAGATATCTTTGACAGTTAAACTGTTAAAACTGTTTTTATTCTAAGCACTTATTTTCAAAATGTGAATTTGAGCAAAGACAAGATGCATAGGAATTCTGATGTAACAAGTTAACAAGGAGTATAAAAAAGGTAACAGTTCTGAAAGTTTATCTCTGTATGATCACTGATGATTCCATTATTTGCATGCATCTGATAAAAATGTTATATGTATGGCCTCAGATTTACTCCAGTAATCTGAAAGATGATGTTAAATGGAGTGAATATAATGAAAATTATATTCAGGGTTTTTTTTTTAAGCCAGAAATCACTCACACCTGCAGTATGTTATTTGGAGATAATGTTTGCAAGTGACAGGCTAAATTTTCTCTAACCTCATCATTTAGAAAGAAGAAAACGAAACATTCTAAAAATAACCCACTGATGTTTAATGAAGATGCCTGTGGAGAGAGGCTCAGGAGTAGGGGTAAGAAGACTTTTTCTATCAAGGGGCAGACAGTAAATATTTTCAGCTTTGCCGGCCATGTGGCCTTTGTGACTGTTATAACTACTCAACTCTGCCATTGCAGTGCAAAAGCCACCCTAAACAATGTGTAAGTGGATGGGCATGGCTGTGTTCCAATGAAACCTTATAGACACTGAAATTTGAATTTCATATAATTTTCACATCATGAGATGATTTTCTTTTGATTTGTTTTCAACCATTTAAAACTGTAAAAACTATTCTTAGCCTGCGGCAGTACAGAAATGAGCTGCGGGTTGGATCTGGCCTGGGGTGGGGGGGTGTCCCAGTTTGCTAAGCCCTGCTCTGGAGGATGAGAAGCTGTCTTGAATGTGCCAACCACAGCCATACGCCCATCTGAATGCAGCCTCAGGAGACACCCCAAGCCCGACCACCAGAACCCCTCAGCTAAGCTCAGCCAACCCTTAACATTGTGGGCTGGGCAGGAAGGTGATTATGGTAAGCCACTCTGCTTTGGGGTGGTGTGTTAGATAACTAGTCATAAACATGTGGAATGTTGATGAAACTTTTTCTTTGCTTCATCCAGAAGCCTCAGGTGGGAGTAGCTTCTCATCACAAAGCACAGGCATGCCTGTTTGGAAGCACCTACAATTTTTTTTTTTTTTAAACATCTTTATTGGAGTATAGTTGCTTTACAATGGTTAGTTTCTGCTGTATAACAAAGTGAGTCAGCTATACATATACATATATTCCCATATCCCCTCCCTCTTGCGTCTCCCTCCCACCCTCCCTATCCCACCCCTCTAGGTGGACACAAAGCACCAAGCTGATCTCCCTGTGCTATTAGGCTGCTTCCCACTAGCTAGCTATTTTACATCCGGTAGTATACATAAGTCCATGCCACTCTCTCACTTCTTCCCAGCTTATCCTTCCCCCTTCCCATGTCCTCAAGTCCATTGTCTATGTCTGTGTCTTTATTCCTGTCCTGCCCCTAGGTTCTTCAGAACCATTTTTTTTTAGATTCCATATATATGTGTTAGCATATGGTATTTGTTTTTCTCTTTTGACTTACTTCACTCTGTATGACAGTCTCTAGATCCATCCACCTCACTACAAATAACTCAATTTCATTTCTTTTTATGGCTGAGTAATAGTCCATTGTATATATGTACCACATCTTCTTTATCCATTCATCTGTCGATGGACACTTAGGTTGATTCCATGTCCTGGCTATTGTAAATAGTGCTGCAATGAACGTTGGGGTGCATGTCTTTTTTTTTTTTTTTTTTTTTTTGGGTGAAGTAGAAAAGAATAGCTTTATTGCTTTGCCAGGCAAAGGGGGACACAGGGGGTTCGTGCCCTGAAAAACCGTGTCCCTGCATGTCTTTTTGAATTATGGTTTTCTCTGGGTATATGCCCAGGAGTGGGATTGCTGGGTCGTATGGTAGTTCTATTTTCAGTTTTTTAAGGAACCTCCATACTGTTCTCTAGTGGCTGTATCAATTTACATTCCCACCAACAGTGCAAGAGGGTTCCCTTTTCTCCACACCCTCTCCAGCCATTTATTGTTTGTAGATTTTTTGATGATGGCCATCCTGACCAGTGGAAGCACCTACAATTTATGATATGGTTGCCACTCTGGTTCTGAACAGTACCCCGGCTCCATTTGCTCTGCCAGTGAAACCGCTGTTTAAGAGATCTCTGTTCAAAACACTTCTCTTTCCCAGACCACGTGGGAAGACTTGTCAGTCTGGTTGCTACAGGTAAAGCATTCAATTGCCACCTCCTACTAACACCAGAGGCGAGCTATGACATTTCCCAGCGAGGTACGGTGCAGGCAGTAAGGCAGCACTGGCCTCTGAGGATACTGCTGTTCCCACCACCGCTGTGGTGATCCCAGCCTCTGACCTTCATCTTGTGGCCAGAGAAGAGCCCAGACAGCCTAGAGCTCTGCTGGTCAGAAAGCACCCCGCCTTCCTCTCCAAACTGGGTACCTGAGAATTACTCTGTGCATCTCTGTTTTAAATTCTCATTGCCCTTCGGAATGGGCGGTGCCTGGCCTGGGCAGAGGATGTGGTCATTTTCCAATTGCTAACAAAGCAGGAAGTGTTCAAGAAAGTGAAGTCCTGGATGGACTTTAAACCCCATTTAAAGGTAGCAAATGTCTGGGACTAGGAAGCAAAGGGCAATGTTGATTGTTGCTGGCACTGGAGAGGTGAATAAGAAATAGAAGAGACACAGGAAACACGGTAACAGAGCATTTGAACGTAAGAAGAGAGACAGGTACCTGGATAAGAGAGGAACGCTTGGCTGTCTTGGACAGGCAGATCCCAGGCCACAAGGGTCCACGCACTGACACAAAAGGCAAGGTGTCCCGGTCCTGAAGGCTATTTTAGAAAGAAAAGGCCAGCTCTGCAAATATGACAGGAGCCTGAAAACAGGGTCTCTGAGCACGACACTGCTTGAGTTTCCATACTGACAGACAACTTTTGGTGATCTTAGAAAAATACTGATTTCTGTAAGCCTCGGGGTCCCTCATTTTCTGAAAAGAAAATATGCTGTCACAATCACCCGTCACCCCCGCAGATGGTTCTAATCAACATGATGGTGACGTACAGGTGCGTATGTGTATTTTAATATGATATATTACCATAATAAATAGTAATAAATTTTTGTGCAAATATTTGATGTTAGTATATCCTGCTCCTTATTAGATTTTCAAAGGCAACCGGTGTAAAATCTTATTAGTGGACAGTGGTCTCCAACTGAGGACAGTATGTGACCCAAGTTGCAATTATATATAAGAGAGGAAAACAAACAGAAAATCTCACTAGTCATAACTATCTTTTCTGGTTGTTTTCCTTAGCTCTCTGTTTTTGTTTTCCTGCTGCATATACTCCTGGGCCCTTTTAAGCCCAAACTACAAATAGCTCATGAAAATCAGTATCTGTGCTCAGTGAATACACCTTAAGAAAGGCTACATGCATTTCAATATTACTAGGGTAAAGCTACGAAGAGAAAAGATCTATTTAGTTTGCTGCAGTATATAATAATAAAAAAAAAGCTTATCTCTGATGCATTAGAATAGTACAAACGATTATTTAGAGGGTGGAGTAATACATGTTAAGGATAATAGGGAAAGTAGCCCATGTCCTGATTAGAAGATGAGATCAACTCATCTAATTAGTAAACATGTCAAGTATTCTCACTAAAATGTTTTGCAAATATTAACTGTAAACTCAATAAAGGCAGTATTTTGATCAGTTTTTTTTTCCTATAGTGAGGCAAGTCTGCTAAACAAATGACAGTTCAGCCTATCTCCAAATAAACTGCTATCTGAATACAGGTCCTATGTATGTACCATTCAACAGCATCTGTAGTCATGATTATAACACTCATTTTCATAGTTAAAGAAAGCTAGAAACTGAGGGAGCGATGATGATAAGGACACTAAAATTTCCATGTCGATTAGTTACACAAAGGAAATCAGGACTACTTGCCAATATCCGTATTAATTATATTTTCCAATTCTAGAAAAAGAAACAGGAAGTTGTAAATCAACAATCATTTGAAAGATCGCAAATTGAGACCTTTTAAACCAAGACTGAGAACCTAGAAGCCATAAAAGAAGTGTCAGATATGTTCAAATATTCAAAAATTGAAAGCTTGCATGGCAAGAAATACCATAAAAAGGTAAATAGACCAATTTTAGAAGTGGAAAAAAATAAATAAATACGACATACGGTTAATTTTTATAATAGTCACCAGACTTTTGCACACTGAGTAGAAAAAAGGAGCCTAATAGAAAAATAGACAAAAGACACGAGGAGGCAATTCACAGAAGAGCAAATCTAAGTAGCCAACAAGCATATGAAAAGGTGCTCAAATTTACCAGCATTCAGGGAAACACTAATAAGTGTTAACAATTAGCAGTACATAGCTATCAGAAAGGCAAGAGTTAAAAAAGAACAGTAACTCCTACTGTTGGCAAAAATGTGAGGAAAAGAAATTGTCCCTTGTTGCTGATGGGCGTGTGAAGTGATACAGCCTTTTGAGGGGAAACGAATATAACAGTATCTATTTAAAGGAAACAGGTATCTATGGATCTCCCTCCACCCAACAATCCCATTCCTGAGAATCCACCCCAAGGCCAGAGAACCAGCAGTAAACACCACTACACAGGGACACACCACAAGGATGTTTGCTGCAGCTTTGCTCACAGTGGCAGGAAACCAGACACCAACAGTGGAATGATTGAATATGATGGTACATTCACATCATGAGCTGCTCTGCAGCCACTGAAGCAATGAGTTCGAGCTACGCAAGTGACTCAGGGACCTTCTACACGGTACTGGTGTGTAAAAAAGCAGTATACTGACATGTGTATAATACACCCACATTTTTATGTAACAGTGACAGTTGCAAGATGTGTATATATGTGTATCTATAGAAAATTATACAAACATAAAAAAAAGAAGGATCCCTGCTGGGTTGTTGACATACATGGAAGACGGGTGGGGGAACCACAAAAAGGAACAAAAGGGGAAAGCCAAAAAAAAAACCACCCCTCCATATATACGATATGATTACACTCCTGTATTTATATAAAATTATATACGTGTGCATACATTAAGTTTTTTAAAAATTTAGCCTTTACTGAAGTGCCTACTGGGTGCGAAACTAGGTACTTAAAAGTGATAGCTGCTGATTTAGCAACAACATTCTACTGCGGCAAAAGCATCATTTTCGGAGGCAGAAGATTTAGCTTCAAATCTTAACTCTGCCTCTAATAGTAAGACCTGTTATTTATGTCACTTCTCTCTTTCTTTCCTCATCCAAAAACAGGGACAATACTTGCCATGCCATGTTTTGAGGTTCAAAGGAATTAGCACATAGGAAAGTACCTTCTAAATTGTGTTCTAAAGTAACACAATAAGGGTTGGTTTAAATAAAATCTGTCATTTAACACATTCTAAAACTCAAGGCTTAATATACAAAGGCTTTATTCTCATGGCCCAGTGACAGTGCATCCACTGGTAAACGTAAAGTTCACGTTCAAACTGCACTGGCCTCATCATGATCATGTACATGGATCACACTGCTTACTAGATTTAAGTCCAAGAGCTGTGTGATCTTGAGCAAGCAGCTTAACCTCTGCAAGCCTGCTTCTGCATCTATAAAATAATACTGTTACAGAGTAGTGTAATAAAGATCGGGGCAGTTGCTCATTCATTGTAATGAATACTGCTAGTTTCCTGGCTGAAGTACCTCGTGCTCTCTGATTCTTCCTACACTTGTTTTGCAATGTCATAGAAAACTACATTCCCTGTTGGCCTCATTTCTTCTCTGTTCAGCGAGAACTCTAGCTTCTATTCCTGAGAGTAAAGCATCCTAACTTCCGCCACTTATTCCTCTAAATGAATCTGAGCTCAAGCTTGCAATTTATCTTTCCTCCTCTATGGCTGGTGGAGCCCTGAGATATATTGTCACCTGACTGCAGACTGCCATTTCAGGCTCCTGGCTTCCAGGCCAAACCTTTAATGCCCAACTCATCAATCCCTTTACACACAGTATTATTGAGGATATAGACCTGGCTGGATATAACAGAGACACCTTACTAGCCATGGCAGACACAAGAAATTCCATCTCTCTTTGATGTAGTAGTCCAAAAACAGGAGGTCCCTAGTCCAAAACAGGTTAGGATAGTAGCTCTGCTCCCCAAGGCCATCCAAGGACACAGGTTCTTTTTCTCTTGTTCTGGCTTTCCCAATGAATTACCTTCATTTGGTCTACAGATGATGTGCTGCTCTGTCCACATTCCACGCAGCAGGATGGAGGAGGGGAAATGGGCTGCCTGTCTCCTGTTTCAGGGCACCACCTGGAAGTTGCACACATCTTCTCTGTTCATAGCCCATTGGCCATAACTTACACGGCCACACCCAACTGCAAGGGCAGCTGAAAAACAGTCTTAAAATTTTTTTAAACTGAAATAAAAAATATATACTGAAAAGTACAAAAGTCATACATGCATAGCTTGCTGACCTTTCATTAACAGAACATACATGCATAACCAGCATCCAGGACAAAACGAGAGCATCACCAGAACCCCTGAAGCCTCCTCATGCCTCCTTCTAGGCTCTATCCCCACCCAAAGGGAAACCACTCTTCTGTGTTCTAACAATAATAGTTTCACCTGCTTCTGTACTTTATACAAATTGAATCATCCACACATCATTTGTGTCCGGATTCTTTCGCATGACATTCCATGAGAATCAGCTGTATTGTTAGGTGGGTACATTCCCAACCAAAACTTCTATTATTATGAAAGAAGGAAAAAAAGTTATCAGGGGACTATTAGCAGGCTACTAGCTACTAACCATCTTTCTCACAGACTTCAATGTCTTTCTAATTTTTCCTTTTCCTACAGCCTCTTATCAACTCCCCCACTCCCTTTTAGCAGATGACACCTCTCTGCTCCTTTCCCCAAGTCTACAATAGCAGATGACTTTGCTGGAACATGCAAGCTGTGAATGCCTTTACGTTATTACTGCAAACGTACCATATCTACACTTACTATATCTCCTTTCCTCTAGACTCAAATCAACTAGGATAACATCACTTTGCCATGTGGTTAGAGCAGTCTCAGGGCCTACTCAAACTCAAGGGGGCAGAAAAATAAAATCTAGTTCTTAATGGGCCACATCACATAAGAGCATGTGGGATAGGAGATTTTGTTGTGGCCATCTTTGGAAAGTGCAGTCTACCACACCTACCTTGAAAGCTTTTGCAGAGTTATTTAAAGCCATAGTAATCATATACAGAACTGTGAGAAATAATAATAAAAAACTGTTTTTCAGCCACTAAATTTTGGGGTGATTTGTTACACAGCAACAACTACACAGTTAGGTGTATCAGTTACCTACTGTTTCAAGAATGCTGCATAACAAACCATCCCACAACTCTGTGGCTTACAATCATAAGTATTGTTGCCCACAAGTCTACAGGTCAGCTGGGTGGTTCTGCCAGTCTGGACCAGATCAAATGCACCTGCAGTCAGCCGGCAGGCTGGCTGGGGCACAGCTAGTCTAGCACAGCCTCACTCACATATCTGGCTGTTTACTGGCTATTGGCTGGTACAACAGAGGTGACTGGGCCATGTATCTCCTTATCCTGCAGGTTGTGCTGGTCTGGGTTTGTTACCATGGCAGCTGGGTAGCATTCTAAAAGGACTAGCCGAAGTGTTCAAAACCTTTGGAGGTCTGTCTACTCAGAGCTGCCATGTTATTATTTCCTCTGTATTCTACTGGCCAGAACAAGTCACAGGGCCAGTCCTCCAGATTTAAGGGGTAAATAAACTCAACCTCTCGGTGGGAGGAACAGCAAAGTCATATGACAAGAGTTATAAATATATGCAGGGATAAAAAAGTTGGGGACACATTGCAATAAATCTACCCTAAATATGTAAAAACCTTATTGTTTTCTATAATATATATTATATATATATATAAATTCAATTCCTTTTCTTTTAATTCAGCTCTCACTGGCCTATTACTTTCCCTCCTTTCCTAATCCTCGTGTTCCATTTGAAGAAGGATAAGCTGGGTTTTTTGGTTTTCTTTTTACTACAAAAGTTAACTTATACTCTAGGGATTCAATAAAGCTCCCAACACCATAAGTAAGAAAACAAGCTAACAGTTAATAACAAATGGAAATGAATTCCTCTGTATCCGGTGCGGAGCAACTAAAGAATAGAATAAGTGACTCGGACAACTCAAAGGTCAGTAACTGGACTTTAATGAATAATTCTGGTAAAAGCATTTTTGCACAGATATGCAGGTATAAAACACATATAAAAATGAACATAAAGATTCCTTCTGTCCTTAAGTACATCTTAGAACAGCCATGACTAAGTTTAACTTGATATATATTTCAGAGCTTAAAACCCAAGAAACTAACAAATTTTTGCACAGTTTAACTTGAGGCACATGCATTTATTGTCCTAACACTGGAAATACTTTCTTGACATTTGACTTGATACTCTTATTGGTAAGCTTTGCCTTTTAAAAGTTTTCCTAGGAGAAAATACAAGAAAAAAGTATCTATCCAGATTACCCATCACTCTTTGAACATTACTTAGGAATAACACAATCTTAAAATAGCTCAATTTTGAAAAACACTGACAAAATGCTGGAGTGTTATTCTTATATTCAGGATCTCTTTTTTTTAAAAAAAATGAGTATAAAAAAGTAATTTTGTCCTGACATTGGTGGGATGAGATACATTTGTACTGTCCACAAGTTCAACACACAAGAGTGTCTGTTTTAAATGAGATCAATACTAATAGGTAACAAGAAATAGAGAAGCCAACTTTAGGAGATGCACTCATTCCAGGGTACTTGGTTAATCTCTCTCGGGTTTTACCAGCACATCTCTGAAAGGAGATGCACATCCTAATCTCAGAGCTATTTAACAATGATCACTTTCCTTATACACAGAAAATATGCTTACCTCTTTGACAGCTCCAGTCTTAACTGCAAAGAAAAGGTTATTACGAGAACCCAGTTCTAGGTGCCCCAACTACATTTTATCATCACAAGTAGCTCTCAGTGTTTCTTAACGGGGATTATTGGCATTGCGTGTAACATAATTCTTAGTTGTGGAGGACCATTCCAGACACCTAGCATTCCTGTCCCATTCACTAAAACCCAGCAGTTTTCAAGGTCGCCGTGACAAGCAAAAACATACCCATATGTTTCCAACTGCCCCTTGATGAGAATCACTGAGTTAGATGATTCAAGATTAATATCTATTAACTTCGTGACTTCCACAGAAAGCAACTGCTTCATTACCTTCAGTAACAATGACTGAAGAGAAACATTTTGTTTAAAAAAACATTGTAATTAAATATTACTTTGGAAAGATAAGCTGATTTCTTCAAATCCACAGTGATCTGAAAGGATTAGATGCACAACGTGCAATACTTATTTGTCCCCAAATGCACACATACATTCACAGGAAAATGACTGTTTACCTTCTACTGGCAAATCTTACCCCATTTATCTTTAGTATAAAAATATGTCCATCCACTACAATAAGATAAAAAACGTGTAGGACTTCTTGATAAATTCGCTCACACTGATGTTCCTGGAAACTGCTGTTGTCTTTGCTCCAAAACTTGCTGATTTAATAGCTGTTGCTGTTTCTGTAAAAACTGCACCACTTCTGGACTTCTTAGTAATGACTTAAAAAGGAAAAATAAAAAATATATTTATTAATAGCATTATTTTTATGGGATTAGATCATATTCATGCTATAAAATTACTCTGCTATATCCTTACACAAGATACAATATGCTTACGAAACGAAACATGCCTAAATTGAATTCACTTCTGCATCTGATGTACTGCAATTAAACTGCAAACTAATAATAGTAAAATTTGATGTCATACATCAAATACTAAAACCTAAAACTCACAGGTGAAGCCTGATCTTATTGGTGATTTTGCACACAAAGGAAATGCTTTTATGATATGCCAGCATGTATACCCTTTACGAAACATAAGAGCCAAGAACAGCACTGGATTACAGCAAGAAAAAAAAGGAAATGAAAAGGCACACCATGTGAAGATGGTTAAATGCCAGTTTAGAAACACATACATGTATGACTAGTACTGGAACTCAAGTTCCTCCCACTAGCTTACTAAGTCTTTCTGAGAAATTAAAAATGGTATGTGTCTGTGTGTATAGGTATGTGTGTGTATATATAGGTATACATGTATAATAAAAGTAATATTAGCACATTACCAAAATTTCAGAAGAGAAATACAACTGCTCTGAAACAACCAACACAGTTTTATACACTCACCATTTTTAAATATAGTTATACTCATATGACAAATATAATAGACTATGGCTAATATGTTTTTATTAAAATAAAATACTTATATAAATTGATGAAGGTAAAAAAACCTTGAACCTAATAAAGTGAACAAGATAAACCAAATAAGGTGGAAACATTATCATTAAATACTGATTTTTAAAATTTAATATTACAGCATAGTATATTTCCTATTTATTACTTTTCTTTAAAATTTATTTGTAAAGACTGCCCAACCTTTATTAAGTAAATGTACTAAAGTCTACTTAGCTGTTATGAGACAGTTGGACATTGAGGTTGTTTAAACTACCATTTTACTGTTTGTGATAAAAACATTTCTGGCAAATATCCTTATGCTTAATTTATCCATATTTAGGATTTGTTTCCTGAGAATGTCTTCACAGTAAGTATGATTTCTGAGTGAAGGGATGACCATTTTAAGGACTCCTGATACAGACCGCCCAGCTGCTTTCTAAACTGCTGTCCTAATACAAGATGCCATCAGCAGAATGAGTCCCTTTCATGTAACCCTCAACATCACTGAGTGTTATCATTTAAATAGTTTTCACTTATTGTACTGTTTATTGTATGATTTTTACTGATATGAAATATCTTTCCATATCATATAAGGGAAGCATTCTGCTTTTTTCTGTTTATATTTTTTGCAATGTATTGAGGCCAAAATTTTTTCCTCACCTGTGTGATAAAAATGTCAACCATACCCACCACAGTCTTTTACATATTTGTTGCAAATGTTTTTCCTATATGTTATTTTCAAGTTTGCATTTTTATTTTTACCACCATTTTTAACTACAATATTCATTTTTATGTAGTGAAATTATATTTTTTTTGTAATTTTGTCTTTATGAGATTCCAACGTGTACTGGCAGAGGCACAATTCTATTCTTTTTTTTTTTTTTTTTTTTTTTTGAAATTTATTTATTTATTTATTTTTGGCTGTGTTGGGTCTTCGTTTCTGTGCGAGGGCTTTCTCTAGTTGTGGCAAGTGGGGGCCACTCTTCATCGCGGTGCGCGGGCCTCTCACTATCGCGGCCTCTCTTGTTGCGGAGCACAGGCTCCAGACGCGCAGGCTCAGTAATTGTGGCTCACGGGCCTAGTTGCTCCGCGGCATGTGGGATCTTCCCAGACCAGGCCTCGAACCCGTGTCCCCTGCATTGGCAGGCGGATTCTCAACCACTGCGCCACCAGGGAAGCCCCCACAATTCTATTCTGATGACCAGTTTAACAAATTTTAAGATCTCAGAAGCTAAATAGTTCCATTTATAACAAACAACTTCTGTTAGATTTGTAACTACTTTACAAACAGATATTTACCAGTCTTTTCTGATTTAACACTTGTTCTAAAAGAGTAGGTCTTGCAGGTCGATCCCCAAAAGATCCTGTTCTCTGTTTAACAATGGAGAGTATATTATCTGCACTTTCCTGGGATAAAAGATAAAAATGCAAATAGGATTAAATGTTGATATAATAATCCATGATTAGAGGCATTTCGATGATGTAATGAACAGGTCTTTGCTTCTCTTCCTTCTTGCCCAGTTCCTGGGAGCCTTTGAGAAAGTCCCTCTTTAAGTCATTAGGCAAAGTGTTGGCAGTTAACTTTATATAACGTGCCTCACTCCCTCTCCCTCCAGGACTTCCAACCTGGGATCTTCAGTCTCCAGAAGGTCTCAAAAATCAATAGTAGGGTAGGGTAGGGGAAGGGGACCTATTTTAACATTTGTGAGCGATTTTCAATATTACAAAAAAGTGCCAAGTGGAAACTGAACATTCTCTTCAGATAAAGCTATCCAGGTCAAACCAAAGCTGGCCTGCCTTTGGATGGAATATATGAACTCAAAGGCCATTTATGTAGTGCTAATGCAACACTCTTGATAGTTTTTTGCCCAACAAAACAACAACAAACAAATTAACAACAGCAGAAGGGGAGGGGGAGTAAAATATTACTCAAAGAAGCAATTGATACACAAAGATTTCAAAATTTGGAAGTCACCAGGAGAAAAATGACAAACTGGCTTTGAAAAGACTGGAAAGCACTGGTATTAGTAATCTCCTGCCACTGGTGTAGACAAAACAGGCAAGTCCTAAAATGACACCATACTCTTTGAGACATCCTTCCTCAAACAAAATCAGCAGCGCTTACTACCAACTATGTATCCCCACTGACCTGATAAAATCTTATTTTCCTGGCTAACAAAATGTTAGTTCACTGAAACATTCTGACTCTTATAAAACCATGATACAATACTGACCACATCCAAAACTTCTGACTAAATATAAAGTCACATAAGCCATGGCACGTATGAATTCACTCTTATTCTGCTCTTCATTTTGGTTATTATTGAAGCTGTTTTTTTCTCTTGACCTTCTTTCTAATGTCCTCTGAGTTGTCTATTAGAATACTCCCTTTATCTCTTTCACTATGAGAACTTTATCAATCTGATGTTTAAAAAAATGTTCAATCCCTTAACATTTTAAGCCTCACAATATAAAAAAGTGTAAAAAGAGGAATCTAATACCCAGAGAAAACAAAAATAATTTTTTCCTTCCTCTCTCCCCATAGGATTAACTACTTATGGGACTATGCTTCATTTTTATTGCACAAGAAATGGGATGCCAAAATTGATGGTGGAGTACCCTACATTCTCACAACCTCACACACAGCACTGTGTACATTCTGAATGTTAATAACACAAAATCACAGAAGCTTGTAGTGAAAATAAACTTGAGTCATCTAGTTCAAACTTCTACAAGTGTTGGAATTCCCTTTTCAAAAATTTTCAACACTTTTTGTCCTAAGGAGTTACCAACTTTTGAAGCATCCTATTTGGTTTTGAATATCTAACATGTAGGGAGCGTTTACTTAGGTTGAGCTGAAACACATAACCCCTCTGATTTTCACCTAAGAGTCCTGGTTACTCCAGAACTATGCAAAATAAGTCTACTGCTTCTTCCAAATGATAGCCTTTTAGATATCTAATGATAATGATCAATCCCACAGGTCAGTTCTTTCATCTCTGGTTCCTTCATGTGTCTCTCACACAGCATAATTTTTAGATACATCGACTAAATATTATATACATTTGTTTCTCATTTAACCTTGATTTGTGTAAGAAATACTGATTTTTAAATACCTTAATTTCTAATCTTGCTGCTCACACTGTGGCAGAAGACCCCATCACCACCTACCAGTCCTACTATAATCATCTCCTAAAACATCTCTAAATCTATAGGCTCTTGACTTTAATCCACCCCATCAGAGTAGGAGCCCCTGTTACTTCCTAACTAGGAACTTTCTTTTGAAGACTCCGAATTCAAAATCCATTGCCTGGCATTCAACATCATACAAAAATTGGCTTCAAACTCTTAAATTTATCTTTTGTGAATTTTCCACATAAATATTCTGCTTTAGCTAGAATGGTCCCCTTGCTGCCTTCCCAAAAGTGCCTTCTGTATTCCCACTTCCCTTCCTTTATTAAAATGTATTCTCTTTCTTTTCATCACCAAAATTCTAGGGACGCAGTATAGTGTGGGGATAAGAGTGAAGGCTCTAGAACCAGATTGCTTGGGTTTGAGTACTTGCTGGCTGCATGACCTAGGCCAAGTCACTTAACCTCTCTGTGCCTCGGTTCCACGTATGTAAAATATAGTACTTATCTCATTGCTGAAGGGTGTGAGGCTCCATTTACAGTTTAGCACAGTGCCTGGCACATTAAGAAACTTAGCTGATTAAGCACATACTATTAGCCGTCCTTTCTGGCTTATAGTATGAGTTGTATTTTCTTTGCAAAGCCTTTCTAGAATATCTTAGCCTACAATGATCTGTCCTCTCCACTACTAAAGCACCACTGTACACAGTTGGCCCTTAATGTATCCTGCCTGTCCCTGTTAGTTATTTTCTTTACACTCAGTTCAACAAAGACTTACAGCTCTTGATTCCTCAGAACTGGTAAAGTGTCCCATACTGTAAGATAAATGGCTATTATTTGTTGCTTATAGCAATTAATTCTCTTCCCTAAAAAAATCATGCAAATTATTTTAGAATAGGAAAATTATTAAGGTTCTTTTTGTTGGGGGGGGTGGAGGGAGAGATTCGAATTCAGTATATATTTGCCTTTTGTACATTTTCCTCAAACTGTAGATGTAAATGCTGGGCAATTAAAAAAAAAAAAAGTTGCTACAGGTAAAATACTTCCTTCTTGAAAAGAAGTATATTATCTCCTCTCTCTGTAAAGAATTCTGAAGTGAATGGGTACGTTTGGGACAAACAGAGGGACAAATGACTATTTTATTCTGTAATAAGTGGCTTATTTACTGAGAATTGGGATACTAAGACTATATCAACTGAGAACAGGACACTGAGAACACAGTAGTACTAAGCACAGAGTACTAAAAACAGAGAACTGAGAATAGGTTTAACTGAGAAAATAACACTAAGAACACTAAAAGAGTACTCTAAATAGGGGTACTGAGAACAGGGTACTAAGCATAGGTATACTAAGAAAAGGATACCGAGAATACGGTAGTGAAAACAGGAAGAGATTATCTTCTCCAAAGTACCAATTTCACGCAGGTTCCTAAGTCTGCTCCTCTAGTGATGAATCAGGTCAATCATTTACTATCTGCCCTTCCAGCCCATATCCCAGATCTTTGAAACGACAGCTTTGCTGACATGTCACATCATTTTCATTGAGATTTATTCATCTCTCACAAAGATGCACCAGAACCGTTCAGGCTTTGCATATGTTTGTATAAACTGTACTTGAGGGCAAGTACTCATTAACTCTCAGCCACAAGTCCAGCCACAGCAACCTGGCGCATCTGGGAGGCGGTAGGCGGACAGAGTGGGGTTTCTTTTTCCACCTCCCACTCCCCCAGACCCCAGCTGATACCTCAAGTTTGACGTTTCCTGCGCTGCCAGCCTGGGCGGCCCCACCGCAGTTCAGGGCCTGGTCGCTTTTCTTCTTCTTGTACTTATCCTTGTACATCTTGTTGCGGTGTTTCTTGCACATCCACGGCTTGCGCTGCTTGGCCACCTGGCTCGTGGTCTCGCTGCAGCCCTCGTAGGTGCAGGTCTTGCTCATGCTGCCCCCGCCGCTGCCCCGTCTCCGGGCTCCACCGCTGCCGCCCTCTCCCCCAGAGTGGGTCTCCTCGTCCTCCAGATCCTCCAAACTAGCCGTGCTCTCGCCTCCCCCCGGGGGGTCCGAAGTGTCCAGCAGGTCTGTCTCGTCTTCCCCCACCTCCTCCTCGCCATCCCCAGCCACTTCGCACAGGTACCGAACGGGCTTGCCCGCCCCGGCGCTGCCCCCCAGGGCCGGAGCCTGCCGCAGGACGCCCTCGGCCACAGCCTCGTCCGGCCCTCCACAGGGGCGCATCACCAGCAGGGTGAACTGCGAGGCCGCGGCTGGGACGGGGGCTGGAGCCCGGGCCTGGCCGGGGGCAGGGGCGGGGGCCCCGGGGCGGAGCGCGCCGCTAGCGGCGCCCGGCCCCGCGCCCTCGGCGACAGCCTGCACCTCCGTGCTGCTGAGACCTGGCGGGGGTCCACGACCCCAACCCTTCAGCACCTGCCGGGCCCAACTGCACTTAGCAAACCAACGACCCAGTACCCGCGAAAGGAAAACTGGTTGGCTCCGCGATGGCGCCCCGACTGCGCCTGCGCGGCTGCAGCCCGCGCTTGAGCGTCTCCACGCTCTGTGCCTTTCAGGGAACCCGGCGTCTCCGAGGGGCGGAGCTGAGCGGCCGCCGGGGGGGTCTGACTGCGCATGTGCTGTGGGCACTGGCGGGAGAAGCTGCGCCGCGCGGGCACCGCCGGCGTCCGCCGGTTTGGTGAGCGCACTTGAGGTCTTGAGGTGCTGGGCGGGACAGCGCTTTTTGCCTGGAACCTTCTCTGCCTAAAACGTTTCAAAGCACTTTGTAGTGGAACTCCACAATGTAAATTCAGATTGTTCCTGAGCAATCTTATGTGGCGTCAGGACGCTCATTAAAATATTTCTGACTGAAAAGCTGACTGAAAAGGGAGATGTGATGCTGGGATGTGGCAGTGTCACAACCGGGCCCCAGTAATTAGCAGTCAAGGAAGGCAGAGGCGGCCGATTTGAAAATGGTACCGTGGAGAAGGAGTGGACCAGACCGGGGGCCAAGGAGTATTTGTGTGGAGAACTAAATGATTTACTCCTGAAACCTTTTTCTCTCTTGGAAACTTATTTGATTTTTAATACTTGGCCTTTGCTGTGACCTCTAAGGTAAGTCTTAAATAACGTTTTCAGTAACTATAGTGAAAATGTGTGAAAAGGAATACTGAATGACAAATGTTAAAAAAAAAAAAACCACACAATGGTCTATCATTTCTACCAGTTGTCACACGATTGCTGGTTGCTGAATCTTGACCCAGCCAAGTCTCGGGAAGGGTCGGATCCTGCCATGTCCTGAGCAAAACTGTCGGGTAGATGTGCTCTTTCCTTTTATTTCTTCCCCCTTGCCCTGGTCAGAGTTCCCATTCCACCTATTGGAAAGGAAAGCAATGGTTATCCAACAAATGACCAATCCATTGACGTTAGTGTTTGGGTGTTGATGTGTGGGTCGGTCACCAGCTACATTTGAAGGAGAGGCACGGTGGAAGGGAGAAGGTTTGCAATTAGACCGACCTGGCTGGCACTGTGCTGTGTGACCAGGGCTAGTTAGTGACTGCCTCTCTGAGCTTCCGTTTTCTCACTGGTAAAACGGGCAGTCGGTTGGTTGTATGCTACAGCCAGTTGATGAGTGCCCACTGTTAAAATTTCACGAATTCATTTAAAAATTAAATTCCATAAATTTACAGTTAAATTATGTTAGAAACAAAGGCTAAAAAACTTGAAACTCATCTCTTTCTAATTGTTTTACTCTTAGCTCTGCTGGTAAGATTATTTATGTCTATTGTATGTGTATGTGGAAATACTGGTTAGTGGTATGATACTGCATATTTCTTCCCAACTCTGCATTCAGTGGTATGTTGGTAGCTTGAAACCAGCCATGGTGGGAATATTTACACCATGGAAATTGTCAAATGCTACAAAGCAGGGCTTGAATTATTGTTGGCTGTCTCCAGACTTAAGAAAGTAATAGTAAAAATGTTAACGAAGATTAAACTTAAAATGTTTCATGTCTGGGGCTGTCACATTGTCAATACCCCCTCCCCCCAACTGAGGAAATATTCTTTCATTTTTTGACAACTCTCATTATTTCAGCAAAAAAGTCGCTTACATCATTGAAAAACAAGCGAAGTTTTGGCATACATCTTCATTGTTTCACTTTTGTCCTTAATGTAAACAAAATCTCCGCCAACATTCATGTCAGAACTATACTCTTGGTCAATAACGTGAGCAACTTCCTTGCTGTATTAGAGAGAAATCAAGCATTTATTTATTGTTTGAATTTGTGACACTATTGTTGGTGAAATAATTATAAAAACTGAGTGGATTTTGCAAAAAATAGCAAGTCATACTGAAGTATAATAAATAGTCTTATGTATTGTATCATTAATTGTAAATTGTGTGCTAAACAGTCTTTATATTAGTTAACTTGTTTTAAAAAAATTTATGAGCATATCACTGAGGGTAGTACTGTTTAAATCCTAGTACAAATTCCTGTTATATAGTATTTAATAAATGACAGCAGGTTGTTTTTTTTTTTTTTTTTTTGGCTGTGTTGCGTCTTAGTTTCTGTGCGAGGACTTTCTCTAGTTGCGGCAAGCGGGGGCCACTCGTCATCGCGGTGCGCGGGCCTCTCACTATCGCGGCCTCTCTTGTTGCGGAGCACAGGCTCCAGACGCGCAGGCTCAGTAGTTGTGGCTCACGGGCCTAGTTGTTCCGCGGCATGTGGGATCTTCCCAGACCAGGGCTCGAACCCGTGTCCCCTGCACTGGCAGGCAGATTCTCAACCACTGCACCGCCAGGGAAGCCCCAGGTTTTTGTGTTTTTTTTTTAAGTTTTATTGAGATAATTTACAGGCCATAAAACTACCCATTGTAAGTGAACAACTTAATGATTTTTAGTGAATTTTTTGAGTTGTGCAACCATCACCACAATCCAGTTTTAGAACATTTTCATCACCCTGTATAAGATCCTTCCTGTCCATTCTCAGCCAACCCCTGCTCCTATTCCAAGCCCCAGGAAACCACTAATCTACTTTCTGTCACTGCAGATTTGCCTTTTGTGGGCATTTTATATAAATGTAATCATATAAACATGGTCTTTTGCACCTGGCTTCTTTCACGTAGCAGAGTGTTTTTAAGATTCGTCTGCTTTGTCGATTGTATCAGTAGTTTATTTCTTTTTATTGTAGAATATTATTTCATTGTATTGTTTATCTGCTCACCAGTTGGTGGACATTTGGATTCTTTCCAGCAATGTTCCATAATGGCAGCAGGTGTTATTATCTAGGGCTTAACACATAATGGGCTCTCAAAATATTTCCTGAATGAATATATTAACAAACGAATGAGTCAGGGTGAAGGAAGGAGCGTGGATGGACACAGACTTTTAGGTTCTAGGCCTGGCTCAGTCCCTAAGTGTCAGTGCAACTGACCAGGTGGGGACCAGGAGTCTCTGGGCTTTAGTTTCTCTGTTATAAAATGATAGAGTTGGTCTAAATGATCTGTAAGCTCTTTCCTAAATTTAGAATATAATATACTGTAATGATCTTTTACTGTGCTTAGGCCCTACTCCTTGGGATTCTGATTCCATTGGTCTGGCTTGGGCCTGGGCATGCATATTTTTAGAAAGCTCTCTAGGTAATTCTAATATGTAATCAGGGTTGAGAACCATTGATTTATCTGTTATAGCTAAAATGTAATCTAGTAGACTTATATATACAAACAGATAACCTAGCTTTGGGATTCATTAATATAGTGTATTTGTCACCAACCAATAAGATTTTGCATATATAGTATTTTTTAAATGGTTGAAACTCAGATTATAGTCAAAGCAAAATTTTAACTTGATTTCTATGGTCAGTATTTCATGTAGATTCTATCTATTTAAATCTTCTTTGAAGACTTACTACTAAAGACAAGGCATTGTGTAAATTCTGGGTGGGCTTTTTCATTTCCTCTATTTATCTCTTTACTGTTTCTCCGTAACCATGCACATTCTTTCTTCTGTGTTTTTGAAAACAATGCTTATCTGATATCAAAAGAGTCCCTTTAAATGGGAAACAGTGAGATGAAGAATTGCATGTCTTCTTCCGTGGTGTTTGGTTTATATGGGCTTTTTGGTTGTCTGTTAAAGGGGACTCATGCTCTGGGGGGAAGACACTGCCTTTTAGGAAGCTCTGCTATGACACGTAAGCAGAGGGTAGTGAATACGAGGATTCCAAGAGGAGAGCTGAGCATATGAAGTTGGATTGGAGACACAGCTAGAACAAATTAAACTGGGAACAGGGACCTTCTGCCTAAAAATAATGGACTCCATATGGAGGCAGACATGACCAAAGGGAAGTTTGAAGTGTAATATTCAGAAGGCTCCCAGGAGATCTGAGCATGAGAGGATGATACTGTATAGACTAAAGTGATTGAAGAACAACTACAGAAATGTGTCAGGGAGCTGGGAACAAACAAGTGATGACTGGAGAGAGGGCAGTATGTCATAATCATTACTCTGGAAGACAGAGCAGTGCTGAATCAAGTCATTGAGAGAAATGCCTTTGTGGAGAGTGAGCTTAAAGAGGAGAATCTCCTGGAATCCATCCAGCACCTAAAAGGAATTGGTCCTGCAACACCCCAGCCGAAAGGATGGACACTGAGCATGCCATCCGTGGACCTGGTTTCAGTCTAAATACAGCCCGCACGGTGAGGTATGGGAAACCCCTTTATCCTGTGGACCAAAGAGCCTGCCTTCAAAATTATAGGCTGTGAAAAGTAGGGTTCTGGAAACCAAACTTGTGTTCTTTTGAAAATTTGTGTAGGGTCAGCCTTCAAGCTAAACAAGTGTCACAGCCTCCTAGTGGGGGAGCAAGGCAGAGATGACAGAGACAGACAGTCAACAGCATGTTTTGGGGTGATGAATTTGGGAAACTCCATTTAAATATTTGCTAACAATTGCTGATGATCCTGGTCATCTGAGAGTAGTCAAGATGTTGCTTGTTTGCATCATTCTCCCTTTCCTCTTTTTATACTAGTCTTTTAAAATTGCTTTGTGGGAAGCAGCCACATAGCACAGGGAGATCAGCTCGGTGCTTTGTGACCACCTAGAGGGGTGGGAGGGAGGGAGATGCAAGAGGGAAGAGATATGGGGATATATGTATATGTATAACTGATTTACTTTGTTGTAAAGCAGAAACTAACACACCATTGTAAAGCAATTATACTCCAATAAAGATGTTAAAAAAAAAAAACCCAAAAAGCTGTTTACACCTAGAACATAAAAAAAAAAAAAAAATTGCTTTGAGCAAAACAGCAGTCACCCACATTAGTTGTGTGATTTGAGGACCAAGGCAATGATTGGTGGGCATCCCCAGCAGTCTTTGGTGTTCGTCCTCTCAAAGCATATTTTAGCACCCCTAAATCTCACTGCTGTGATGGGTGAGCCCATGAGCCAACTATTTAGCGTTGGAATGGCTCAATCATGTGGCCAGAATCTGGATCATCCCGGGAGCCTTGACAGACTCTGAGAGGCTCTTTGATGTCCAGCGTCTCCTTACCTGTGCCCTCAGCCCATCTTACCGGCTGACTTTGTTCTTTAAAGTGCTCAGAATGCAGTAAACAGGAAACAGTAGTTCATTTCTTCTAGAACAGAATCTCCAGTGCTTTATGGACACTTTACAGATCGGTATGCTTAATTCATTTCTAAAACTTTAGTGTACAACTTCTGAATAAACTTTTTCTTAAATCATGGAATAGTACCTCTATTACTAGCCAAAAAAGGTTTGACCTGCTTCTCCACATGAGGTTATTTTAGATTTGCAAGTCTGAGCCTGGTTGACATTTAGGGAGGATTTCATGTCGACCAGGGTCAGTGAAAGTCTGCTTATTCTATATGTCTGTTTACTCCTCTCCTGTGTGGTTTACTTCAGCTTCTGTCTCAGGAGGACCATCTAGCCCCGTTGTAATGCAGCCTGAGGGAACAGGACTTTCTTAAAAACATGTTGAATCAATCAAGGAGTCATGCAAATAAAGTTAAAAAAACAAGGAGAATTGTTGTTAGAAGTGCTTTTTCAAATAAGGTAAACAAAAAAGAAAAAAAGAACCTAGGTTTCACACCATCTGTATTATGTATACTCACCACTGCTTTTTATGAACTGTTGTCTCACATTGTCAGACAAGGAGGTAAAGAATATACTAAATTCAAGGCTCTGGAAGAGCAAGAAAAATACTTTTGAGTTGAGAATATACTTTAAGTGCTACTGAAATTCAGCAGAAGAATTAAGTCAAAGTGCCAGGTTTATTAACCAATTATTAATAACAGAAATACTTAATTTTTCCAAAAGGAAAAAAAAGGGGGGAAAGTAATTGTCAAGTAACTTCTAGCTTGACAGTAACTCTAAGGTGATGTTTAATGTTCAACACTATACATTCGTACATCTGTATTTTCTCAATATGATAAAAAACTATCTTGGATTTTTCTTTTCTTTAACAAAGTAAATAAATATGAAAATTTGACTCTACAAACTAGTATACATAAAATAGATAAGCAACAAGAATTTACTGTATAGCACAGGGAACTGTATTCAATATCTTGTAATAACCTATGAGGGAAAAAAATCTGAAAAAAAAATATAACTAGATCACTTTGCTGTATACCTGAAACTAACACAATACTGTGCTTCAATTTAAAAAACTGAACAATGTTTAAAATCTTTATCCATTCCAGTAGTCTTTCTAGAAATATATTTAGGATGGATAAGGGTATACTAATGGTATGTCAAAATGGCAAAGGACCAAGCTGGAAAGGCACCAAGCCTTCTGGAACAATGTCGAGCTGGGCATGGGGTGCAATAGTATTTGTGTCAAACCACTGTTGCCCATTGCCTTCTAAGGGCCAGATGTTAGACTCTGGGAAAGGAATCCAACTGAGACCCTTAGGCTATGGAGCTTTAAACTGCAAGCATAGGATAGCATCAGCCCCTCCCCTGGCATAGTGAGGAATTAAGATCCAAGGTAGTGTGACTCTGCAGAACCTTGGCTGCAGCCCTAATCTGCCAGCTCAGCTAGGGAAGCACCAGCTCCTTCCCAGGTGAGATCAGGTGCCAGGATCCAATCCTTGAGACTGACCAGGGTTTATTTCTTATGTAGTTGGCTGAAACGGGTTTCTATGAAGCTCTGCCTGCAAGGGATCCACCCTGGACAAGTTATCCCTTACCTCTTAGGTATCATTTGTTGTTTAATTGAGCTTAATGTAAGTTACCAGTATAGGAAAAAACAAGTCAATATTTCCCTTCTCTTGAATTTACACTATGCTGCTGAGTTGGTGTATTGAATAAAGTTTGTTCTGATGGTTAAAATAAAATAGTAATTTATATTTTGCTTTGGATATAAAATGTATTTGTATGTCTGATATTCTAAGAATACCTAGAATTTCAAATGAAAGTGCAAAATCATAATTGGCTGAACATTTGATAAAGTCCTATGATTTGTCAAGGATGGGGACTATGAGTTTAAGATTTATTCAATCAATCAGTCATTCTTTTTTAAAAAACCTTATTGGGATATTTCTATATCATAAAGTTCACCCACTTAAAGGATACAATTCCGTGTTTTTAAATATATTTATGGAGTTGGGCAACCATCACCATTATCTAATTTTAGAGCATATTCATACAAAAGGCTATGGAGAGATTGTGCTAGGCCTCTGGGGACTCTGAGTATCAGAATTAAACAGGAAAAAAAAAAAAAGTAACCAAAAAATAAATACATAGTTTCAAATGTAAATTTCATAACATAATATCTTATCATACTACTTAGAAATTTTTAGATTATATAAAAATATGAAATATTTGAAAACAGTACCTTTCTTTAAAATTCAAGGACATGTCTGTGTTTCCGATGTCTGTTTTAATATTTTGTACTGTCTATTAACGTTCGTTTAAAATGTCCTGTAGACTTTTATAGTAAGTGCACGGACTGAAACCATTCTCAACTATATAGGTAGTAGAAAATGCTGCCATAACTTAGCTTCTTTTTAGACAAGTGGGTGTGAAAGTCTTAGCTGGATCCCAAACCTTTTAAATTAGACTGATTAAATCATGCTTTGTCCTCAAAGTCTTGAAGCTCAATTAATTTTTCTTGAAAATTCTGGCTAACATGTTCCACATCTGCTTAAAACCACCCCATCTGGTGTTATAAAATGTTAACTGATCTTTAAATCTAATCATCATAGCATCCACATGAGAGCAATCTGTTTCTGAGTCAGTATCCTTTCATCTATCCTCATGTTAGATAGATTATGCTGCAAAGCTGGAAAGTATAAAAATCATCAGTGAACAAGGTTATATTAAAATATTCGATTTGTCGAAAAAGCCAAGATAATTCCCTGCACTGTAATGAGATTGATCCCCTTTCCTTTAAGTTTAAGAGGGACCTCATTTACACTGTAAATGTGCATTTACATTGGAGAGATCTGACTGCCCCTTCTAACCCAGGTAATTGCATTAGTAATAGGGATAGAGTCGACCTCTCCGATCTCCTATGTGAGCAAATAGGAAGTATCAGCATCACATAGGATGTATTCTGGCCAAAAATGTTTAACATGAATTGAATGAAACCTACAATTTCCTGTTTATAGAGGAGGGAGGGAGGAATAAGTTAAACCACACAATGAGGAGACAATCAGAAACATCTACAATGTGGAAATTCTAAAAGATGACTGGTCTGGTGGAAAGAAGTCAATGTAAAAAAAAATTTTTTTTAAAGATAGGGTCGACAAATATTTTGGATTAAAAGAGACTGAATACAACAAACAAATGCAATATGTGAAACTTGATTAGAGTCCCCCTTAAAAACAATAACAAAAAACAATAATAAAAGGTATCTAGGGGACAATTGGAGGCATTTGAAAATGGACTGAGTATTAGGTTACATTAGATAATTATTCCAAAATTTTTTTGATGTGGTAATGACATAGTGGTTATGTAAGAGAATACCTTATGTTTAGGAGATTTATGCTTGAGAATACAGGGATGAAGTGGCATGATATGTATATTTTATTTTGAAATGTTTTAGCTAAAATATACGTATAGGAAGAAATTATGGCAAAATAAATTTTTGAATCTAGGTAGTGAGGATAAGTATGGTTATTGTCCTAGTCTTTCAATTTTTCTGTATATTAAAAAATATGCATATTATATACAAAATATAAATTTAAATATTTATAAATTGAATAAAGAGAAAGACCTTTGCAAATATAGCTTAAAAGATATACCTCATTGTTTTGCAGTATTTCAAATTTAATATTTATTTTTTTCATTGATTACATCAAAAATTCCACATAAGTCCATAATGTGAGCCAAATCTTTAAAAAAAAAAATTTCTTGGAAAGCCATCTTATTTGGACAAGACATTCAAACTCTTCACTGACATTTGATAAATTATGGGTAATCTGTCATTGAAGGGATTACTTTTAAACATTCATTGATCTGTGGCCTCTTTCTCTAAGATTCTTGGTAATTAAGTATTGCTAATGAATAATGAAATGACTTTGTAAAAACATTTGGTGGTTCTTTTTTAAATTGGCTCTGAACTAACATTACTGACTCTCCATCTGTTAAATAAGTAATGATGTTGGAAAAGTTTTATTTTCTTTTAAGTAATTTTGAGGGTTTCAAATATTGACAATTCTTTTGTATTCATTGTCAGTCATTTTGAAAATGACATTTTTGCTACAATTTTTTCAGGCCTTGGAAACTTTACATATGCAAATGGTAAAGCTTGTTTATCATAAAGGATGCTTTCATCTACTCGTTTACATCATGCAGCTGATTTCAGTGTCTTTTGTAACCCTCTTAAAGCAGCATTGCAGTGGAATAGAGGAAATGATTTAATATGATCTTTTCTTCCTCTTTGTAGTTATCTTTTATACAGCTAAGATTAATTTTTCTTGAATATTGTGTGGCATGCCATATTTTGTGATCATTTACGTTGTTCTGTAGAAAACAATGAGACCTGTCTCCTTCTGCATAGAACATTGTCAAACGTTCCAGGGACAGTATTGCAGTTTTTAGTATTCTTTAAATATAGAAATATATATCTCTTCCAATTTAATCAACATGTTGCTTTGTAAAATGCTCGCTTAATCTTGATGTGTTTGTCAGCTTAATGAGAAAAAGCACGCTGGCAGAGTAGGCACGTTGGTGACTGTTCATTTGTACAAAAAACTGTAAAACCCAGCTTCTAATATTTAACTGAATACTTGTCCATATTTAAAATCTATATTTGACATTTTGAAAGAAGAGCTAAATGAGGAAATTTGTACATTTGCTTTGAATCACCATGATTCTATAGCTACAAACGCAGACCAATGCAGTTGTGTTGTTTTGGTGACTCAAATATCACCCATGCTGCTACTCTTGGTGACCTGGCTTTCTGTAATGGGAACAACTCTTGGTAAAGTTCTGAACAAAAACCAAATGCATTCTTTCCTCAATTTATATGGTAGTTACATTCCTGTGAGTTCAATATACATTAATACCATGAATTCATACTTTTGGTTATATATAAACCAGAATTTGAATCTCAACTCAGACAATTAATAAGTTTTTCACCTACATGGAAGCCCAGAAGAACATTCAGAAGTTGGACATGATGCCTACAGTTCCTTTTTGGTACCGGCCTGTCTGCATATTGCAGGCATCTCGCATCCCTGGCCCTACACACTGAACATTTGTAGAGTTCTCCAAAGCTCCAATCTTGTGACAACCAAAAATGCTCCTTGCATTTGCAAAATGCCTTCTAGGGGCCTACATCACATCGTTTGAGAACCACTCACTTAGAATTTAATAAGCACTGACAAAATATTAAGAAAAATAAAATGTTATAGGTGCTATGAATGCATGGGTAATTCTACCTGGAAGACTTAAGAGCTTCAGAGAAGAAGTGATAAGATACCTTAAGTTGAGCCATGCAAGATCTACATGGACTAAGATAAAAGGGCATGACAGACAGAAGAAACATATGATAAAGTTTATAAAGCTCAGAGGCCTACAACTGGAAGGTACAACTGGCACCCAGGATGCAGAGGTACCTGCATGGTATCAAGAAACCATTCAGGGAAGTACATAGAAACCAGGTTTTGGAAAGGCTTGTCTTCCCTGCTAAGGAGTTTGCATGCTGGGAAGTCCAAGATCAAGGTGCCAATAAGATAGATTTTCTTCTGAGGCCTTTTCTCTTGGCTTATAGGTGGCTGCCATCTCACTGTGTGCTCATATGGCCTCCTCTTTGTGCTAGTGGAGAGAGAGAGAGAGCGCAAGAGCACAGGCCTTTTCCTGTCTCTTCTTATAAGGGTACTAATTCGTATTGGATCAAGTCCCCACCCACCCTTATGACCTCATTTAACCTTAATTACTTCCGTAGAGGCCCCATCTCTGAATATAGCCACACTGGAGGTTAAGGCTTCAACCTTTATATATAAATTTTGGAGGGACACAAATATTCAGCCTATAACAGGCTGCCATGACAAAATACCATGGACTGGGTAGCTTAAACAATAGGCATTTATTTTCTCATCATTCTGGAGGCTGACAAGTCCAAGATCAAGGTATTGGCAGATTTGGTTTTTCCTGAGGCCTCTCTCCTTGCTTGCAAATGTCTGTCTTCTTGCTGTGTCCTCACATGGGCTTTTCTCTGTGCACATGGAGCTAGAAGGATCCCTGGTGTCTTTTCATCTTCTTATATGGACACCAGGACTATTGGATTAGGGCCTCACCCTTAGGACCTCATTTAGCCTTAATTACCTCTTTAAAGACCTCTCTAAGTACAGTCACATTGGAGGGTAGATCTTCAACATGTAAATTGTAGGGGGACACAATTCAGTACATAACAGATTTTGGCAGGATAATTTTGAAACTTTTTGATTTACTGTTTCTAATCTAGTAACAACCAAATATATTCCCTCTATCTAAAACCTTCTTTAATACCAGTTAGAACCTTAGTGTGTTTTTCTTTTCCTTTTATATCTAAAGGTCTTTGAGGTCTCATTTTAGTTTAATTTCTGTTTAATATATCTTCTAAGATTTTAACCTTACTCCTAAGAAATATTCTTCCAGCTTAATCTGTCTCTTCCTTTCTTTTATTTTAGTTTTCCCTGTGCTTATGTTCTGATATGAAGACTGACATTTTTCACTCCAGTTTTTCTGTGAGATTTTGAGCAATCATGTCCCCCTAGAGACAGTATTTTAAAATGGTCAGCATTTTTATTTGTCTTTGGGTCAGCAATAATTTATTTCAGTTATTTCTCTAGTATAATCTAAGAAGATGGCATTTTTTTTTTCAATACAGATGCCCATTTGTTCTTATTGTAAATATACCATCCTTTTATGGTTGAGCCTATGATTTCAGTCTGAAATCTAAAGCCTTGGCTTGAACTCATGAAATTAACAAATTTGGGCCATCTTGAGTTTGCATAGTTGGGGGTGACTCAAGACTGTTGACAAGTAACATAAATTTAAGACTAATTCCTCTGGCTCTGAGTGTAAAATAGAATTTGGGCAGTAAGATCTGGTACTACCTATCTGAGCTTAATGTTAACAATTTAAAGCTAGAATCTCATATGCTATTGCTCAGTGACCCATGTGGAACTTACCTATCTTTACCGACCTGGCTGAAAACCACAGGTGGACACAAACAACATTGTAAATCAACTATACTTCAGTTAAAAAAAAACAATTAAAATTAAAAAACCACAGCAGAAGCAGGAAAATATGCTGCTGAAACTCTGCCTCTTTCAAGGCAAGAAAGACTTCACTGGGACTCAAAGGCTGTCTCCTGATGGTTAAATCCCTATATCAGCCCTATCTTCAGGCATAGACCTACCTGGGCATGTATTGTTCAAGGTCGTCTGCAGCTACCCACAGAGTAAATTCTACCTCAACCCAGGTTTGCTTGCTAAGGCCTGTGTGGCTAATGTTCTAGATCACCTGAAGTGGTCAGTGCCTGCAGCCCAGGCAATATAGAGAGAGCCCTTGCCTGTATACAAAGCCAGCAGATCAAAATCTTTAGGCAGCCGAGGCTTAAACTCATTCACACTGGCTGAAGCAGCTAAGAGCCAACTTCATGAAAAATCAAGCACGAAGTATTAGCTGTGAAAAACTGTGAAAAGATTAAAAATCCCTGCATGGCTTGAGCTTGGTATAGTCCTCACAAAACTGAAATTATACCAATCAATTCCTCCGGCCTCCAGAAGGCTCAATTTTCATATGTTTTAGTCTTGGTCTTCAAATTCATTCAAGTGTGTGGCAACAATGGAATTCCTGATGCCAAACCTCAGAACTGGATTGGGGCTTGTCCATCCTGAATAATCCCAGCACTCCTCTCGTCCCTTCCCCTCCCAGGGGCAAGGCCTCTCTACAGCAAGCTTATGTCAAGTCTAAGAGAGGCCCAGAGTGCATGTTCTCAGCAGGCAGGCACACCCAGGAGAGGGAGGAACCATTGAGCTACAGCTCCCACATCTGCCACTAGCATTATTCACTCTTCCTCCCCCTCCATGAGTGAGAGGCCAGGGGTATCTGGGACCTGGAAAGAAACATGAAGCAAAGAAAAGTAGATACCCCCCCCCCCACCTCACCCACATGTGCACTCAGTTTAGGAGATTCTAAAAGTGTTTGTAGCTTTTTTTATAGTAAAATATACTAAGAGGAAATCTTTAAAGCCAGAATGAAGGGTTTGAACTTAATTTATTAGCTCTGGTGCATCATCAGAGTTTTAAAACAGAAAAGTAAAAATAATCAGAATTTAATATGGGAATGATGCATAGTCAGAAGGTGTGAAGAAACTGGCTAAGAGGCTAATGGAATTTTTAAGCAAGAAGAAAAGATTAAACTCATAGCAAGTAGGAATGAAAAGGAGGGGACTGATTTAAAAATTTCTTCACATGCAGACAATCTGATTGTGAGCAACAAAGGAAAGGCAGGGGGAAGAGTCACTGCTAGTTGATGAGGTCTGAAAGCTAGTTATGGGGGAATGGATGGCACCATTAGTAAGTGAGGAAGACAGGAAAGTGTTTTTTTCTTTTTTTTTTTTCCACATCTTTATTGGAGTATAATTGCTTCACAATGCTCGTGTCAGTTTCTGCTGTACAACAAAGTGAATCAGCTATACGTATACATATATCCCCATATCTCCTCCCTCTTGAGCCTCCCTCCCACCCTCCCTATCCCATCCCTCTAGGTCATCACAAAGCATCGAGTTGATCTCCCTGTGCTATGCAGCAGCTTCCCACTAGCCATCCACTTTACGTTTGGTAGTGTACATGTGTCAATGCTACTCTCTTACTTCATCCCAGCTTCCCCTTCCACCACCTGTGTCCTCAAGTCCATTCTCTATGTCTGTGTCTTTATTCCTGCCCTGCCACTAGGTTCATCAGTACTGCTTTTTTAGTTTCCATATATATGCATTAGAGTACGGTATTTGTTTTTCTCTTTCTGACTTACTTCACAGTATGACAGACTCTAGATCCATCCACCTCACTACAAATAACTCAGTTTCATTCCTTTTTATGGCTGAGTAATATTCCATTGTATATATGTGCCACATCTTCTTTATGCATTCATCTGTTGATGGACATTTAGGTTGCTTTCATGTCCTGGCTATTGTAAGTAGTGCTGCAATGAACATTGTGGTACATGTCTCTTTTTGAATTATGGTTTTCTCAGGGTATATGCCCAGTAGTGGGATTGCTGGGTCATATGGTAGTGCTACTTTTAGTTTTTTAAGGAGCCTCCATACTGTTCTCCATAGTGGCTGTATCAATTTACATTCCCACCAACAGTGTAGGAGGGTTCCCTTTTCTCCACACTCTTTCCAGCATTTATTGTTTCTAGATTTTTTGATGATGACCATTCTGACTGGTGTGAGGTGATACCTCATTGTGGTTTTGATTTGCATTGCTCTAATGATTAGTGAAGTTGAGCATCTTTCCATGTATTTGTTGGCCATCTGAATGTCTTCCTTGGTGAAATGTCTATTTAGGTCTTCCACCCATTTTTGGATTGGGTTGTTTGTTTTTTTTATATTGAGCTGCATGAGCTGCTTGTATATTTTGGAGATTAATCCTTTGTCAGTTGCTTCGTTTGCAAATATTTTCTCCCATCTGAGGGTTGTCTTTTCATCTTGTTTATGGTTTCCTTTGCTGTGCAAAAGCTTTTAAGTTTCATTAGGTCCCATTTGTTTATTTTTGTTTTCATTTTCATTACTCTAGGAGGTGGGTCAAAAAGGATCTTGCTGTGATTTAGGTCATAGAGTGGGGAAAATGGTTTTGACTGAGGATATGGGACTGATGAGTTGTTTGGTTATTTTGTCATTTTAAGGTATTTTAGACACCTTACCAAAAAAGGATATACACAGCATAACAATAAAATAAGTATAGATGGTAAAAGTCAGGATCAAGGAAAAGAAAACCACAAATGACAAGAGTCCATATTATTGCTATGAATGAGATTTAAATTTGGCTCTGAGCCAAATGACCAGTTCCCTCGTTCTTATGAGTGGATAGCGTAGAGCATATCAATTATTTGGAGGGGTAGGGAACACAGTTTTTCAGCATAAAATTTTTTTTCACTATTCTGATACTTTGGCTCTCTTGGCTGGTCCCCAGAGTCAGTTACCAAAATCCACTGATCTTAAGTTTATTTCCTCTCTTGAGCCCTCATGTGCTCCTCCACCACTCAGAGATGTTACTTTGGTTTGGGCCATTCCTGTTATACAGGGATCTCTGCAACTGTCTCCAATTAGTCTCCCTCCAATTCTGTCTCCACATTGCAGTGTCAAAGATGAACAAAACCAGACACTAGGTAAAGATGGATTTTATTGGAATAAAGGAGAGACCCCAGGGTATCCCAAGTTCAACTCTGACCTGTGCCTAGGTGACTGGGTGTTTTAAAGGGAGAGTGAGGGAGTAGGGAGAGGGAGTGAGTGGGGGCTGGAGCAGAGTCAGGGATGTGAAGAAATTACAAAAAGCAGGTAAGTGGTTCCTGTCTGGGTGATTCGGCCATCAGTGCCTGCTAACACATTTGCTGAAGTTAGTATACCCTCCCACAGAGGGTGGGAGACAGGCCCTGTCCTTAGGACAGGAACAGCTTAGAGGTCCTTAAAGACACTCTTGGGCTATGGGAGGTACAGGCAGAATTTTCTGTAGGACATAAGAAGGATTTACAATTGAAGCTTTTAAAATAAATAGTCTCAGAAAAGGGAGGTCAGGGGCCTCTCTCAGCTGTTGGCTGGAACAAAGGGTAAGTTCTTTTGGTAACCTGGAGCTTTTCCAGGCAAAAACTCATCGCTGTTCCAAACATGCGACCTTAGGCTGCTGGAAGCCACACCAGTTTGGTGCACAGGTTTGCATGTTTTCAGCAGCCAGAGCCGTCTTTCTAAAATCTAAATGGAATCTGTTACTCTCCTGCTCCAAACCTTTCATTTATTTCCCATTTTCATCTGGAAAATGGACACACTTCTCAGCATGACTTACAAGGCCCTTTGTGGTCTGGCTTCCACTCCCCTCACCAGCCCAGGTCGCGTCATCCCCGAGGGAGGGAACAGTTACTGTTTTGGAAGCGCTTACCCCCACCCTCTTCCTGTTGAGTCTTCGGTTTCCTGAACCCCTTCTGGCTGGTGCGCTGTCTCTGTGGGGCCATCAGGGAAAGTCCTGTCTTCCTCCAGCCAGCAGCGGGCGGCTTCAACCAGGCTCTCTCCTTGGGGACCTCGAGTCCAGGGCAGAAGGACACAAGGGCAGACACCTGGTTAGGGCGCCTGCATCCCGGGGCAGTGCTCTGATACCAGTGCAGATGACCTTGGTGACCAGCCCCCAGCGTTGCCTGTTTCTCTTTCTGAATCTGGAACTTCTGCCCTTTCCCTGCTTCTATGAAATCCTGATATCCTTCCCATAAACTGCTGTTTACCTCAGCCAGAGTGGATGGGCTTCTGCTGTGGCCACCAGAAAACCCACCATTCTTCTGGCCAACTCCTGCTTTTCTTTCAGGCCTTGGTGTAGATGTCGGCATTTTTTTCCTTCCTCATGCAAGAGGCAATTTCATCTGCTTTTATTTCCATCCTTTTTTTCTCCTAATTCCCGGGCTTTGTATCATTAATCAGAGGGGTGGATCCCTCTTACTTAACTCATTCTCTAACCCTGTTTCTTTATTTTCAATAGTTTTGTTTTTATAATGAATTTTGTGATCATATTTACAGCAGTTATTTATGCCTGAGTCCCGTACTTAACTGATTTTGGTTTTCCTATTCTTTTGTTCTTAATTTTGAATCTCCTCAGTCAGCAGGGTATCCACAAGGTGTTTAATTTCTAGATCTTTGTCTTTGCATAAGAACACACTTGGGCTGGGAATAGAATTCTTAATTACATTTCCTCCCTCTAAATCTTTACAAATTTGCCATTATCTTTAGGAACTCAGTGTTTCAGGGAAGTCTGGGAAAAGCATCTTAATTCTGGTCCTTTTAAGGAAAGCTGCTTTTCCTGCTCTCTACTTGGATATTTGTAGGATTTTTAATTTTTTTTTTTTTTTTTTGATAAGGCATGTCTAGGTATGGGCATTTAGAATTAATTTAGAACTTGCTTGGGCTATAATGAAGCAATTTTCCATATTGACTGTTTTTTTTTGTTGTTGTTAGCATTTAAAGTTTATACTATTCTATCTCCTGTATCAGTCAGGGTAGGACCAGAGAGGCAAAACCAGGGGGGATAGTATTTCTTTTGGGGAATTGACTATACAGTAACCAGGCTTCAAGATAGCTCACCCAGTGATCGCTGGTATTTGTGCCTTTGTGTAGACCCCTCCCACAATGTATTAGTCTTGGTCTGTATGACCAACAGAACATAACGGAAGTGATAATGTGTGACTTATGAGGCCATAAGGACATTGCTGCTTCTGTCTGTTCTCTTGGATCGCTCACTGGGGGAAACCGGCCACTGTGTTTTGGGGACACTTGAGCAGGAGAGATGAGGGACTATCTCCTGCTAATAGCCAGCATCAAATTGCCGAGTGAGCCATTTTAGGAACAGATGCCCCCACCACAGTTAAACCTTTAGATCGGGGATTGGCAGATTGACTCACCACGCCAACCAGCCTGCTGCCTATTTTTGTAAATAAAGTTCTGTTGGGGCACAGCTGCAAACATTTGTAAATGTATTATCCATGGTTGCTTTTGCCCCTTCACAGCAGAGTTGAGTAGTTGCAACAGAGACTGTATCGCCCACAAAATCGACAGAATTTGTTATCTGGCCTTCAGAGAAAAAGTTTGCAGACCACTGCTGGCATCTTTTTTTTTTTTTTTTTTTAATTTATTTTTGGCTGCGTTGGATCTTCATTGCTGTGCGCGGGCTTTCTCTAGTTGAGGCGAGCGGGGGCTACTCTTTGTTGTGGTGCACGGGGCTTCTCATTGCGGTGGCTTCTCTTCTTGAGGAGCACCGGCTCTAGGCATATGGGCTTCAGTAGTTGTGGAGTGCGGGCTTTAGAGCACAGGCTCAGTAGTTGTGGTGCACGGGCTTAGCTGCTCCGCGGCATGTGGGATCTTCCCAGACCAGGGCTTGAACCCTGCATTGGCAGGCGGATTCTTAACCACTGTGCCACCAGGGAACTCCCTGATGCTGGCATCTTGACTGCAACCTCATAGGACAGAAGTACCCACTAAACCACTTCCAGATTGCTGACCCACAAAAAGTGTGTGAAACAGTAAATATTTCTATTGTTTTGAGGTAATTTGTTGTGCAGCCATAGGTAACAAACACATTGACCTTATATCATTGTGGGAGTTGATTAGAAAGTCTCTGTGAGCCGGTATTGTTTCTGTATCTGGTGCTGGGGCCTGACATGCTTGGGGCAGATGGTTGGGAAAGGAAGATGGATGTGAACTGGAACTTGCAAGGCTGAACTGAAGCACCCGGGAAGGACTAGAATGCACATTGGTCACTTAGCCTCCGCCCGTGATGATGAGGCTGTCCTGTAGGAGGTGCTGGCGCCCTTTGTCCGGGAGGTAAACGTGCACCTGACTTGGAAGTTGGAGAAGCTAAGGAAGGATCCTGTAGGAGCTGAACAGTTGTGGGCCCCCCTACCGCCCCCATCAGCCGAGTGAGATGATGTGCCTGAGTGCCTTGTGCCCTGCCCCAAACTTTTGAGCATAAAAAGATGGCCCCTACTTCACTTCTGCCTTGTGAATCTCTAGCAAAATGTCTCTGGTTGCCTATGCTAACACAAAACAAGGCATGAAAGAGAATCTAGGAAATAACAGCTCCAGCGTACCTATCCACTGTACTTTCTTATCCTCAAAGGGTCAAACACTTTTATTTAATTAACATCATTATTAGGTGATATATCTTTCCACCCTCTCCATTCCTAATTACAAGTGGTTTGAGAAATTGCTCTCAAGAGGTCTGACCCAGTCTGCAGATTATTACAGGCTTCAGAAAACACACAGTCCCTCTATGCAGTGGCTCTGGCATAACTATGTGAGGGCCTACTGTGTAGAGAGATTGAAATGTTTTCAATATTGCTAGGCTGTCTCTACCTTTACAGAATGAAGGATAGAATGCTAGAGGCAGCTGTGTGCCAAGATCTTTGGTCCAAATCCTGCAGAACCCCAGGCATCTGAGCCAACATCATAGGATCTATGTTGCGCAAGGTAGTAGAATGCTGCAGCAGTGACCCTCAGATTGCTCACAGTTCCCTTTGTCCACACCTTTGGGTTGTTTCCTCCCACACTGACTCTCACCTTGGCTGTGCAGCTTGCTATCCCCAGTGAGACAATAGCAAACATGACACAATCATAGACTTGAAAAGTGCTTGTGAACTAGCTTTTTATACTGCTGAGAAAATACTGCCAGGTTATAAGTTAAGCAAACAAGGCAAAGCAAAGACGAGTATGTGTAGAAGGTTACTAATTGCGTAACAAGGAGGGCAAATACCGTACTAATTCATTTACAAAAATGCACAAGTAAATTTAAAAACTCAAATGTTTCTCAAACCATTTATTCTTGCATCTCATATTCTCTCTTTTTGAAGTTTACCCTTTATAAGTTTTTTAGTGAGAGTAGTTTGAAAACCTTCTTGGTTGCTGTTTGTCTGAAATGTCCTTGTTTCATTCTCATTCTTAAGGTATGATTTAGTTGGGTATATGTTTTAGATTGGCAATTATTTTCCGTCAGAACTTTGAGGGTATTATTCCACTGTTTTCTGGATTCTGTTATTGCTGTTGAGAAGTCAGTTGTCAACCTAGCTATTGTGTTTTTGTAAGTAATTTGTCTTCTCTCTCCAGCTGCTTTTAAAACTTTTTCCTTGCCCTTGGTGTTCTTCAGTTTCCCTATGAAATGTCTGGGTGTATATTTCCTTGATTTGTCTTGCTTGAGGATCATTGTGCTTCCCAAACCTAAGGATTCATATCTTTCATCAACTGTGGAAAAGTCTCAGTCATAATCCTTCAAATACATGCTTATCTCTCATAATGTATGCTCAGTTAATAACCTGAAAAATTCTACCACTTTTTAGACAATTACTCCTTTTTTTTCTAGCTTAATGTCTTTTTTTTTTTACCCAGTAACACACTAAATAAATATATTGCAGTTGTTGTTTTAAATTTCCATTTCAGGCAAAAACATACTCAGCAATTGACTTGACACACAGTTCCTAGTCAGAGAATATCAAAGGAACAAGTGTGAATTGCACAATTTTGCTGAATCCAGACCGTTCTCTGTAAGAGAATTGAGGTGGAAGGATCTTGCTTTACATGTGCAGTATTTTCACATTTTGAAGCACTACTATGTTTACCCATAATTTTGCACTAATGATATTTTCCTGTGCTATATTCAGTGCAAGATAATCACAAACTCTCTGAAAGGTGAAGAGAATGATGCAGAAAGAGTAATGCACCATCCAAAGTGTGCCTTTCATGCACCCCTCTGCCATCAACTACCACCTCCTCAAAAGTCTTCTCCCATTAGCAAATATAAATACAAATAGTTTATGAGCAGACTGTTTTTGTTTCTTCTTAAATTACAGTTTATCATGTATATATAGATGCCAGGTAAGAGCAGCTTGTGTCTTTTCCTCTGAAATCTCTGCCTCTAAGTACTATGTAAGCGGAGAGTAGGTGGTGAGCATTCTTGGTGCATGAGAAAAGCCTGTCTGAGGGTGAAGCTACACACAGAGGAAAGCAGGGCTGAGGAAGGAGAGACAGAGTCCAGATAACATTGTTTGAACTCCTGAATCCACCCTGCCAAATGTGCCTCTTGACTTTTCATTTTTGTGAGCCAATAAAGTCGATTTTTTAAAAAATAAATTTATTTATTTATTTTTGACTGTGTTGGGTCTTGCTGCGAGCAGACTTTCTCTAGTTGCAGCAAGCAGGAGCTACTCTTCGTTGCGGTGAGCAGGCTTCTCATTGCAGTGGCGTCTCTTGTTGCGGAGCACGGGCTCTAGGCGCATGGGCTTCAGTAGTTGTGGCACACGGGCTCAGTAGTTGTGGCTCACGGGCTCTAGAGCACAGGCTCAGTAATTGTGGTGCATGGGCTTAGTTGCTCTGTGGCATGTGGGATCTTCCCAGACCAGGGCTTGAACCCATGTCCTCTGCATTGGCAGGCGGATTCTTAACCACTGCGCCACCAGGGAAGGCCATAAAGTCGATTTTTGTTTAAGCTAGTTTGTTAGGTTAAATCCAATGGAGTCCTAACTAGTACTTAACCTGACTTCTTTCCTGATGTCAGTCATGTGTTTTAGTGAAGGTCCACGGTGTGCACACAGAGGGCTGGGAATTGGGAATATAGTTGATAGGGGCTTTTCCACTTCTTCAACAATTTCGTAAGATTTCTCATAGTTTCCAAGCCCAAACTATGTGACAGCAATACCTGTCCATAAGAGGAAGGCCATCTTCACTCTTTAGACAAACTCTCCATGCTAATATTTATATCATTTTAACTAGATCTTTTTTAAAAATTACCCTTTCAAAAAAAAGTTAATGGGCCAAATGTTGACCGTATCAAAATATAAATAACAAAATATAAAATATATATTTTTAATCCTTTATTTATATATAAATATAAAATATTTTAAAATATGGGTTTGCACTACAGGAAGCAAATCACCACCATCATTTCAGGCATTTAAATGTTCCAAATATGAAATAACTAGAAACAATCAGGAAGTTGCTGTATGACAGCTTTATTTTTTTGAGGGGTGGAGATGCTTCTAGTTTCCTGACAATTCATTTTATTTCCTAGGTTGATTGGTCCTTCCAAGAGAACATCTCTTAGAGGAGAAATAGGATGGTACTTTCAAGGTTCTGAGGGCCTCCTTGTAACCTCAGTCAGGTGTGCATGGCCGCTGTGGGAGCTGCGATAGAAATTCCAGAGCTGAGCAAAGCGAGTGCGGGTGGGAGGGCTGAAATGTGCTGAGCACAGTTCCTACTCAGCCCAGGCGCTAAAGTTCCAGAGCAGCGACCTATTGTAGGGAAAGAGCATGCTTGAAATTTCAGGCTGTTCGTTGTAGTGATAATCTTTCTCCAAGATGTACAACACCAGAAAACACGAGAACATTAAGCATTCAGCGCTGTTTGATGATGCCCATCAATAAAAAGATGGTGTAAGTGGAGGACGACGTGGGCTCCCACATCGTGTTAGGGGTTCATCCCCTATGAGTCATAGGGCTTTGTGTGTACCATTCTCATTTTTAGCAGGTTTTAATTCATCTAGAATATGATCCACATGTGACTGAGAAGAAAAGGCTAAAACTAAATGAAACTGTCCAGAAGAGAACTGCCTGATTGAAAATGTGATTTATAACTATGGCAGCATGAATAGTCCTGTTTTTATTGTGTTTTCTGATCGCCTTCTCCAGAGGCAGAAGCATCCATATTAATGGCCAGATCATCAGACTTTTGCACTTTTATAATAGCAGAGTAAGGACGCAGTCTCTCAACAACTTTTGTGTATATGTGCTTATTCTAGAACACAACAAGATTGTTCTTCCTTCTGTAGAGCATTCAGGTACATCAAATTTAGGAGATTTATACTCTCAGCATACTGAGAAGCCTCCATGTGCTCTAAGGGAGTTCTTACTTTTGAAAGCCAGATATTTTGCTGAATATTAAAAAATAAGACATATTAAAAATGACAGAACTAGAAAATCACCATGCTCTAATTACTACTGTCGTAATTGATTCAGGCAAGAATCATCATTGGAGGCTAAAACTACTGGGAGAAAAGTTGTTGGAAAACAAGATATTCAGTCTCAAACTATCATCCCACAAATTGCTTTAAAAAAAAAAACGAATGAGGTCTGACTGACATACAAAAAGCTGTACATGTTTGAGATATACAACTTGATGAGTTTGGAGATAAGTATACACTCATGAAACCACCACTACAATCTATGCCATAAACATATCCATCACCTCCAAAAGCTTCCTCCCACCCCTTTGTTTATTATTACTATTATTATTTTAATGTATATATGATAAGAACACTTAACATAAGATCTGCCCTCTCAGCACATTTTTCAGTATACCATACACTATGGTTAACTATAGGCTCTACAGTAGATCTCTAGGATTTACTGATTTTTCATAATTGGAACTTCATGCCCTTTGACTAATACCTCCCAGTACCTTCCTCCTCCTCCCAGCCTCTGGCAACCACCATTCTACTCTCTGCTTCTAGGAGTTTGACAATTTTGTATTTACCAATTCTGAGGTAATTTTTTAACTTAATGTGTTACTGTTACAAAGATGTGCAGATCTTTAATCACTCACTATGTTAATACTGTAATATCAAAATACTGTTGCATTCTTTAAACATTTCGAATTAGATACATTAAAAGGAAGTTCTTTTTAAAAAATGGTACAGTTGCTGTGGAAAACAGGTTGGTGGTGCCTCAAACCCATAGGGTTGTTGTGAGGATTAAGTGAATTAATAAGGGTATAGTGGCAACCACTGTACTTACTACAAAGCAAATATTCAATACATGTTAGCAATTGTTTGCCTCATTTAAATAAATGCAAATCCTTCATAAGTTGCTTTAAGAGTAATGTCTGCTTATGCTGTTATCTATGCAATTCATTTTACTTCATACCTCACCATCTTATGTTAATGATTTCTCACATAAAGGTGTTTTTAAAGACATTCACATTTTCTGACAGATTTTGTGTCTGTGTTTTTGCGCCCATGATTCACAAGTATGAATAAAGAGTGCCTAAGCAATTCAGATAAAATGCCTTTCTTGGACTGGAATCAGCATTCCTTTTCAAAAAATTGAAACAAAAGTTCAGATTATAAAATAGTAATGGAGTTGGCTTTTACTCACAAGTGTGAAAACTTGCTGCAATTCAAAAATTATTCATGCATTCAGATTTGGGGGTTGGAAGGAACTTTAGAATGGTATAAGGGGTTTTAAGATAGCAGTACATGAAAAAAAGTTCAACTTTCACTCACAGTGACATTTATGTTGTCACCATCAGAAGTTCTTCGAGGCTAAAGATATACAAGATTTTCCTATCTCTATGGGAAGTTTCTGTTTATCTATCCCATGATTCAATACATAAAATTATTTATTTGAATCTTGCCTAATTTAAGCCATTTACTAGGAAAAAAGAATAATTACTTGTGACTTACAATTTTAGCTTACAAAATACCACTGAACAGACTGTTGGCCTACTTGACCTGAGAAGAAATTCTGAGACTGTTTACGTGGAGCTGTGATTTGTATCTTGTAAATAGTAAAAGCATAAGGAAAGTATCAGCAGTCATGTGTGGTGGGGGTGTGTTCTCTCCTGTGAATATTATCCAAACCACTCTATTGGGACCTTTCTCGCTCCACTTACCATATTCCATCCTATGGGGTTTTATAATTTCAGAAGTACTTTGACATATTTTATTTAATTGTCATAAAATTTTTCTGAAGTATGTATTACTATCTCCATTGGATAGGTAATCAGGTTAGGTATCTTTTCCGAAATCATAAAATTACTAATGGAGTGGCTAGGGCTCACACCCAGGCCTTCTTAGTCCATCTCCAGGGCTCTCTCTCCCTGTTGCCTCTCAGCTGTCATTGTCCCTTTACACTAAGGACATCTTGATATACTCCCTTCAGCGTCAAACTCAGGGCTTTGCCCAAGCAAATATACTCAATGAACATGAAGGAGTGCATGAAGGAAGGGAGATAGTGGAGGAGACTTTTGAGGGTTCTGGAAGAAGGGGAACTTGATGAGAAAGAGGAAACGGGACGCTAAGAGTAGTGAGAATTCATTCTTGACCCTTGTTGCACTGTTGCAAATTTGAAAAAAATGGAATGAAGGAAAAAAGCAAGCACCTCCTCTATTGATGACTTCTCCCCATCTAGGCCGCCCTCTTAGGCATTCACTGACCTCCCTTTTTCTCCCTCTCCACCCCTATCAGTTACTGTTCCTTGGCTTCTGGGCATCAAAATGGGATAGTCGATCTATCTTCAAAGAAGCCAAGTTGGCAAAGGAAAACCAGCTTTATAAAAAGGTGCCATGATAGTGATTCACGGGGAAAAAAGTAACCCTGAGGGGATAGAAAGGATGTGCAAATGCTGAGATGGACTGCTGGTATCTGTTTATAGCATTCTTCACTTAACCATCTGTTGACTTAAAAAAAACTCACTGTGAGTTAAGTTTACTCAGTGTCTTACTGAGGACTGTAGCCAGGGAGACAGCCTCTCAGAGAGCTCTGGGGAACTCTTCCAGCAGGTAAGGGGGGAGGTCAGTATACATATATCTATATGATTTTGGCGAAGGGGGTATATGTAACCAAGCACACATCTTGGTAGACAGTTGCTGCTTAGTTACCAAGAAACAGTAATCTTAGTTAATGGTTTTAGTGCTTTTCTAAGAATGGGAAGATCAAAAATACAGGTTCATAAAAAATTTCTACTGAAAATATATAACTATCTGAAGGCCTGTTCTGCCAGTTTTCCCAGAGCACAGAGTATCTTATCCTGATCTTCACCCTGACCTCCTTTCAGGGTGTATTAAAGGTCAGCAGCTACAGTGGCTTATGACTCAATCCTTGTAGAGCAGGATGGCAAGCAACATTTTTTCGTTGTCACATTCTAAGGACAAAACTCTCTCAATTGCCAAATCTCATTTCTCCTCCTAACCATTTTCTCTGAGGAAGCAAAGAAACTCAGCCAGGAAACTAGGAGGTGCAACCCATCCCTCCCACCTCAGCGAGGTCCATGTGGAATGCCAGGTCCATTCAGACACCCAAACAACCTGTGCCTGAGTCTGGGTATTGAGGTCAACCAGTTCCATCCCTGCTTCCTCCTCATCTCATTCCCATCACCTCCCATCTCTTCCATGTGTACCCTCTACTCTTCAGCTCAGTGCCCTTCCCTCTGACTCTCACACTTTATTGGCCCACAGTCCTTATGACTAGGTATTTGGGAATCATATTCTATTTTAAGGAACCCCCTCTTTTGCTTTAACACCTTCACAGAACATTCACTTCACCCTTCCTTCCTACAAGATGCCATATCTTTTTCAGCTCTTTCCGACAGGAAGGACTTGTTCTCTGACACCTGATATTTCAGGCCTGCTGCTGGTGGTGGAGAGTGGGGTTATTCAGTATCAACCAGGCTCCTGTTTGCTGATTCCCATTATTTTACCCATCCCCTCATGGCAGTACCTGTCCTCGTTTAATGCTTAGAAACTGTGACCACACCACCCTCTCTCCCCCCCTCCTAACTCTTTTAATTGGTGGGCCAGCTATCTGCACATTCCCCGGGAGATTTTGGTACTTCATTCAGTGATTCCCAGCTACACAAAGAGCCATCCTGGGATATTTCAACCACACATCTGGTTTTATGTTCTGTGACCTTAACTCTATTGATCTTTACTTTCTGTTTTAACGCCCTACTCCTTAGGCATGCCCCTCTCCCCACTGGATTTTATCATCATTGGAATTTTCCATTTCAAATATCTTAAACTCTAACTTGCCACACACTCTATCAATCTGCCCTCAGTTAGTTTCCCAATGACTTCTTAATTGCTAAATTCAAAGGATTCTTTTCAGTCCTTTGCTTATCAGTCCTCTCTGTGGAATGTGAATTTCTTCTAGAAATTCTGTTTTCCCTCAGACAACTTAGTTAGTTTTTCTAATATCTTTGGCCTCCTTTACCACTGCTGTTGTGGGCCTTTCCATGGTATTCCCCAGAATTCCATTCATGACCTTCCTCTCCTCTCAGGTCCATACTCTCTGGTTGCTGTCTTCTGCTCTCCTAGGTCTAATAATATACACCCGGATTCTGGTGACTCCAAATACCTTCAGCTCAGACCTTTTTTTTTTTTTTTTTTTAATTAATTTTTATTGGAGTATAGTTGATTTACAATGTTGTATTAGTTTCTGCTGTACAGCAAAGTGAATCAGTTATATGTATACATATATCCACTCTTTTTAAAATTCTTTTCCCATATAGGTCATTACAGAGTATTGAGTAGAGTTCCCTGTGCTATACAGTAGGTCCTTGTTAGTTATCTATTTTATATATAGTAGTGTTTATATGTCAATTCCAATCTCCCAATTTATCCCTCCCTTCCCCTTCCCCCCGTTGGTAACCATAAGTTTGTTTTCTACATCTGTGACTCTATTTCTGTTTTGTAAATAAGTTCATTTGTACCATTTTTTTAGATTCCACATATAAGCAATATCATGTGATATTTGTCTTTCTGTGTCTGACTTACCTCACTCAGTATGAGTCTCTAGGTCCATCCATGTTGCTGAAAATGACATTATTTCATTCTTTTTTAATGGCTGACTAATATTCCATTGTATATATGTACCATATCTTCTTTATCCATTCATCTGTCGATGGACATTTAGGTTGCTTCCATGTCCTGGCTATTGTAAATAGTGCCGTAATGAACATTGGAGGAGACCTTTCCTTCAGATATCAGTCTCATACACCCTACTGTCAGATCTACATCCCTCCATGGATATCCCACAGCCACTCAAGCATATTCCAAACTAAATTCTTTATCTTACCCTACGAACTCACTTTTGCTCTTTATTCTGTATCTCAGTTGTTAGCAAATACCTCATCCATTGAACTAAAAACCTGGAAATCATCATTCTGTTCCCTTTTCCTTCCTTCTCACTCCCATAAACAATAAATCATAAAGCCATACTTTTCATCAATTCTCTACACTGTGCCTCCTATACCTCTATCCCCCCAACCCCAGACTAAATGTTCCCTGCACTTTCCCTCTTTTCCTTAGCCCATAGTGCAGTTTTTGGTCCATAGCTGCCTACTATCTGCTTCGTCTGCTCTGTCCAGGAAAGAGAGCTTAGCTCTTGCTCGTGATCTAGCCCATTACTTCAGCACCCACTTCCTCAGAGACCAGGACCTGCCCTGACTCCTTGGATTTGTTTCACCTCATCTTGTTCATTCCTATGAAGCTCAGAAATGATACCAAGCAAGGGGTCTAGCTTTTAATCTGGGCTCTTATTAAGAAACTTGGAGACGCTAGACATAGAAGCAGGGACTTTGGGGAGGGGGAGGAGGTAAGTGACCACAAACTACTTTATCACAACGGACAATTATTTACTGATGGTGGGTGATTTGGTCTTGATAATGATGTACTAGAATGATACAGACACACCTCTAGATTAATAGTCCATCCTCCTTTGAACATACCTCTTCTTCAAAGCTTAATTGGTAGCCCTTGCAATCTAATCAGAGATATACTAAGGATCCCTTTTGGGATAGGGAGCTCAGGCTAGACATCAGTATATTCAAAAGGAGTGACAAGACACCAAAGAATTGGAACTGAACAAATGAACCATGTGAGCATTTCAATAGAGATTAAAGAAATAGAAATGTCCTCCTCCTCATACTGCATCATTTAGAGTATGGGAAGATACTCATCATTGTCTCCAAGCTTTGTGGTGGGAGGTGTAAAATCAACGTACAAACAGACAGCTAGAAATTCTGAATAGGATAGAACAAAAGAATGCATTATAACGAACATGTTGGTGGGATGATGTATCAGACAACATAATACTTTTTTATATCAAATTTCTAGTCTTCATTATGTGTGCTTATATTTTCTGTTCCTTTAGCTCAGGAGTTGGCAGATCTATTTTGTCTTAAAAAATATGACATGTGCAATCACAACTTTCCATCAAGTGTGTTGTGCTAAACATCCCACAGGACAGACTCAGAATATTCAAATCAATAACAAATCTTTCCACTTAGTAAGACCCCTAAATTTATGGCTCATTCTTTCCTCAGATTTTTCATACTGAGAAATAACTTTGTTAGTGGTCAAAGTCTTGAAATTTTCAGCCCAAGTTTGATACTAAGGAGTTTAAAAAATCATACCAGAAATTGGTCACATATTTTCCCTTCAAATGTAAATTTCAATGCTTTTCCCCTGACCCGTGACCTTGACCCTGGCAGGATGACTTTTTACTAGTAATAATTTGCTTTTCGAGGCAATGATGCCTCTGAGGGCCCAATCCTTGCCTCTTACTGCACCCTTATATTTCATACTATGGCCAGCCTTGTTCCTTATATATAGTAGATAAAAATTGTAAGTGTTGGACATGACCATGTAGTCATCGTTTCATCCAACCCTTTCAATTTGGAGAAACAGGTCCCCAAAAGGTGCCTTCACTTATGAAGAGCTAATTTGGTGAAGAGCTACATCTAGAATCCAGGACTCCTGTGTCAGGACCTCCAGTCTAGTGCTCCGTCCACCAGTATGATAGATATCTGCTCAATGAAGCACTAAAACTGCCCTTGCAGAGGTCACAAAGGACCTTCCAATCACCAAACCCAATGGCATTTTTTCATTTCTCATATGCTTCAGTCTACATCCCTGGGAAACAGAGAGAAGAAATATTCCAGCTGGAGCCACTTCAACTTCCTAATTTCTGGTTGATAAAGTTATTTTCCCCATCCTTGCTGCCTTCTCAACCTGCCCAAGATCAACCATTTTACCTGGGCTCAGTCTCATCCCCTCCAGCTCCTTCAGGAGCTTTTCACTGTCAAGTGTATTCCTTCATCCACAGTTACAATTATTTGCATCTTTAAACTCTCCCCTGGGCTGGCTATTTACCTGTAAAGTGTAAACACACTCAAGTCTCACAGTTCACAAAGTGCCTCTGATCCTTGGTCCCCTCCCCTTCCACTATCTTTCTCTCATTACCATCGATGATAACCTTAAAAGAACAGTTTATTCTTTCTGTGCCTGGCTCCTTTCTTCCCATTCACACCTCCCCTCCCTGTGGCTGGCCTTTTCATGTCAGTCCTGGCACTGATCTTGCCAGCAGTTCCCGTGATTTCTAATGACCAAATCCAGTGGATACCTTTCAGTCTTTATTTCACTTTTCTTTGACATTTGACATCGTTGACCTGTTGTGGACATTTATCATCTGTTTTGGTGGCCCAGCATTGAAACCCATTTCCTTTGAGGAAATTTTCAACCTCATGGGGCAGATTGAGGCATTTGTCTGTCTCCCAAATGCTGGATACCTGTTCCCTCTGTGTCTTTTCTTCACCACCCTCTTCTGCAATGTAGATATTCTACAAGAATCTGATTTTAGCCACTTGAATATCTATATCAGTGATTCTCAACCTTTTTTTATATCCTAGCACACACAGAAAAATGATATTATGGCACACTGGGGATAAACAAGAGGGAATTTTAGGATGACTATGTCGACTGAAAAAAATGCAAAACCTAAAAGTTGAGAATTATGTTTTATTTGGCAGACAAAACTGAAAACTTAAGCCCAGACACAGCCTCTCAGATAGCTCTGAGGGACAGCTCCAAAGAGGTAATGGAGGAGCCAGGATACATAGGAGTTTTTGCAACAGAGACCAGGTAGTCAAAAGGTTACTGTTAATTAAAGAAAACTAGGTATCTCAAGTTAAGGAATTTAGCACTTTTCTATGTATGGGAAGATGCAAGAGTCTGGGCTCACTGAAATCATTCCTCTGATATGCACCTCAGCTATCTGGAGCCAGGATCCTGTGCTTTCTCATTCCGAGTCTCCTCAGGGTGCACCTTTGGGGGTGGCTGCAGCAGTTGACTGCTTGATGGCAGGCTTCCTGTTTCTATCCTGAGTTCCCTCGGGGCTCACTGTGGGGTGGCTGTAATGTGATGGCTTGATGGCTGCAGCATCCTTTGTTTACTGATATGGCAGGCAACATTTTTTTCACTGACAAGTACATGGGAGGTTTGGTAGAAAAAACTTGTTATAGTTTCTTTATATTATATAAGTCTGATAAGAGAAATAGAATGAAAACCTCCAAAAATATTTTTTAAAAAACTTTTCGTTGAGAAACTGGAGTTTGTTTCTGTGAATATAACTTCTTTTTAACAGGTTTTATGCTTGAATGACTTGCATTCAATTCTTTTTTTTTTTTAACATCTTTTTTTTTTTTTTTTTTTTTTTTATAGCTACTTTATTTATTTTATTTTATTTTTGGCTGTGTTGGGTCTTCGGTTCATGCGAGGGCTTTCTCTAGTTGAGGCAAGTGGGGGCCACTCTTCATCGCGGTGCGGGGACCGCTCTTCATCGCGGTGCGCGGGCCTCTCACTATCGCGGCCCCTCCCGCCGCGGGGCACAGGCTCCAGACGCGCAGGCTCAGTAGTTGTGGCTCACGGGCCCAGCTGCTCCGTGGCATGTGGGATCTTCCCAGACCAGGGCTCGAACCCGTGTCCCCTGCATTAGCAGGCAGATTCTCAACCACTGCGCCACCAGGGAAGCCCTTTTTTAACATCTTTATTGGAGTATAATTGCTTTACAATGGTGTGTTAGTTTCTGCTTTATAACAAAGTGAATCAGTTATACATATACATATGTTCCCATATCTCTTCCCTCTTGCTTGCATTCAATTCTTAACCAAGACTTTTGAAATGATGATCTCTTCAAGTTCTTGATGGCCACCATGGAACAGTATGGGTTCCACAGGGAACTTCATCAGATCCCACTCTGCTTTAGCCACTCTTCAAGGAACTTCACATTGAAGCTGCTCATGGCTGGAGGTGACTGAGGAACTCTGACCCCTCAAGAACTTACCAGCAGTACTGAAGCTTGCAGGATCAGTTTCTTGTAGCAGACCTGCAGCCCACTGAAGGCACAGTGCTGTGGGAATGCTGGGTGGGAAGCTGGGTCTATACCATTTCCTCTCAGCCTTGTTTCTCCTCAACACACCTGAGGGCCGCATTAGTGACATGGTGACTCACAAGGGCATATCTTTGAAAAATCCTTCTGAGTAATTCTGTAATAGTCCCCAAGGACTATCATTTATGAACCTGTGTTATTGCCCTTCCTAGTCTATAATTTCTTTGGGGGAAAACTACACCACAGGTTTCTGTGGCTGCTATAACAAATGACCACAAACTTGGTGGCTTAAAACAACAGAAATTTATTCTCTCACAGTTCTGGAGGCTAGAGGTCTGAAATCAAAGTGTTGGCAAGGCCACGCTCCCTCTGGAGACTCTAGGGAAGAACACTATCATGCCTCTTCTGGCTTCTGGTGGCAGCCAGCATTCCTTGGCTCATGGCTGCATCACTCCAGTCTCTGCTCCATCTTTACATTACTTTTTCCTCCTTGTGTCTGTCTCTAATCTCTCTCTTATAAGGATACATTTAAAGCATTTAAGGTATCTTAATGGAATGTGATGGCATTTAGTGCCCAACTGTATAGTCCAGGATAACCTTCCCATCTCAAAGTCCTTAACTTAATCATACTTTTTTTTTTCCTAAATAAGGTAACATTCATAAATTCCAGGGATTAAGACTTGGATCTCTCTTAGGAAGCCATTTTTCAACCTACCACAACATCTTTGAGTAAGTGTTCTCAGGAGCCATGAGTGATGTTTTCAATTAGAAATATTTTGCTTTGCCTCAGGATGGGTAATACAGAAAGAGAGAACTAGTGTTAAATCAGTGTATATAAAGCAAAGATCATACCTGAGTCAGTGTTCTGTTCACTAACTTGTATAGAGATATGGTGTCAGACAAACCAGGCCAGACACTGCCTGTATGTTGAGAGCAGAATCAAACCCAACCTGCTTCTTTGAGCGCAATTTGTTTGCATTATCCCAGGATCAGGACACATTCATCCCATTACTCTGGGGGCCATCTTTCTAAGCCACAGTGAATCAAAATTTCTGACACATTTAACACCAATTAATTCTATCTTTTGCAGAACAAATGTTCTGATTTTTGCTTCATTTTTTTTTTTAAATTAAGTTCTTGTCAGTGTCAAGAATATTGATTTATTCAATTCACCAAATATTTATGAAGTGCTTAGCACTATGATAGATTAAATGGGCAGACAAAAATGAATTATGTATATATATATATATTGTTTATATATATATATATATATAATTCAAACCACTTCTATCACTAAACAAAACTGTGAAGTGAACTCTTTAGGGATACAGTTTTATTTTTCCAAACAATTTGACCCTTTAGGTATCTAGTGCCTTCAGACTTGGGTGAATATATATGAGTCAAATGTTATTTTAATATAAAGCATTATATTACATAAGGCCACACCTGACAGACTTCTCCAAGAAGACAGGTCTTATCTTAGACTCCAGCTCTCAATTTTTCAGGCTTTCAGAATAGGTGGGAGTGGTATTATTTTTGAGAAGGGAAGCACACCCTATAGGTGGTCACAACAAATAGATGATTACTTTATGCATAAATGCAGCCGTGATTACCATAATCCATATAAATAGTAAGTTAAGACATGTCTTAAATTTGACTTTGAAACTATATTACACTGGAGAGGGAAAGAAAACAGGATGAGGAAGTAGAAAGTAAACCTCCCAGTTTATGATTTCAGAAAATTATTGCACTTTTTTTTCTTCCCTCTTACTAATTGGAAGTTTTAGCACAGAGTCTTTCCATTGTACTCGAGCAGAGAAGCGGGAAAATGCATTAGCAGTTTGATAGTGGTGTTAGCAGGCCGTTGAGAGCGCAACTCTGGGGACTGCCCAAGTGCATGGGTGGAGCCGTGGAGTTATGGAGTCACGGATGGTTGGTGATATTAGCTCATTTGCAGAGCAATATCCCAGTTCCTAAATCCTGAACCCCGAATACCCAATCAGATCTGTATGTCCAGCTTCATAAGGCATAAATGTACCACTCTGCAGTGGTTTGATATTTATTTGGAATCATTATTTTTCCTTCCCCCAAAAAAAACAATACTGAAAAAAAAAATCAGCTTCTTGCTAATTAGTCCTCAAGTGTCAAGAAAGGGAATCTAGTAGTAATGGAAAAGTAGAATCGTTAGAAGGGTGACTCACCCGTGGGTGGAAGAATATATGTGTGTAGATATTACGCTGTAGGATGTTTATATGTCTAATATAGTTAAAAATAAAACTGAAATTTTCTCTTTACTGTAAATGGTTAGGGTTTTGGCCAGTTCCGTGGTGATTCAAAGAGGCTGCATACAATATATCACATGGAAAACCAGGAGTTGAATAGCAGTGTTCTTTAGCATCCTGTTGACATTAAACTCCTCCCTTCCCCCTCCCCATCACTTCTGTTAGGTGAAAACTCATCACTCATCCATCCCTTTCTTCAACAAATATTTATAGGGCACCTGTGATGCAGAAGGCCTGTGAGAGACAAAAGTGAACAGTCGGGAGAACGGAGGCATCAAAGCACAGGCATCAGAAACGCAGACCCCAGGGTGGGCAGAGAAGCCTTTCCCAGGGTGGCCGGCAGTTCTGCAGCAGGGGCATAACTGCAAAGGCCCAGAGAGAGCAGAGCACCTTCTAGGGGCTGAACTGGGGAGAAGTAAGGGAAGAAGCTGCAGATTTAGGCAGGAGCCATATTTACAGGCCCAAATCAGAATTTGGTGTTAAAATACCCTGAAGTATTTTAACTTGCTGACAGATTTTGAATAGGGAAGTAATACGAGAATTGATTTCCACTACGGAGTTAGAGGTAAGAAGGGCTTGGGCTGCCTTTTCTGACACAAATGGAGAGGGAAGCTTTGAGGAAAAAAGCTGCCAAAAATTTTGGAAAACACTGCTTTTTAGATCCCCTTCTTGAAGATTCTCTATTCATATTAGCATATTAAGGGAGTCTGAAAAACTGGGAGCAAAGAAACCATTCTAATTTTCTTTCAGCCAGGGTCTTTCACACATTTTGATTACAGATTTTGTTTTGCTTGTAGGATCTATTAACATTCTTTGTAATTCTCAAGAGATAGACTTTGGAAAGGATTGGCCAGTATAACAGTCTCTGCTGTATAGAAATAGATTCCGAACACAATACCCCAGGTGAGGAAAATATCAGCATGCATTTGCTGAGTATATGTTGGAAGAAGGGCACCCCGTCTTATATTGAATAGGCTACAAGGCACTTATTTCCTTGAGAACAGCTCTCATTTTCACTTTCAACTCTCCCCACCCCCATAAAGATTACTGTGAAAACTAAATACTTGCCGGGGAAGGGGAAGGGTAAGCTGGGACAAAGTGAGAGAGTGGCATGGACATATATACACTACCAAATGTAAAATAGATAGCTAGTGGGAAGCAGCCGCATAGCACAGGGATATCAGCTCTGTGCTTTGTGACCACCTAGAGGGGTGGTATAGGGAGGGTGGGAGGGTGGGAGGGAGGGAGATGCAAGAGGGAAGAGATATGGGAACATATGTATATGTATAACTGATTCACTTTGTCATAAAGCAGAAACTAACACACCATTGTAAAGCAATTATAATCCAATAAAGATGTATAAAAAAATCTATTGATATATATTCTTGACATTAAACTACCTTTTCATTCATAAAAACAAAACAAAACAAAACAAAAACTAAATACTTGCAACATAAAAGAGGGAAATACCATTGTATTCTTCCCTGATACCTGAACTCTATGCTTATTTTCATGACTGAATTAGCAAATCCTGCAGATGGGTTTGACTAATCTGCTGCTGATAAATCTCAACATTGGCTCTACTAAAACTGAAGAAATGGCAGAAGAACAGACATTGCTTTTCTACCATATACACTGACCAGTGCTTTCTAACTAGATCATCACTTTTTATAACACATTTAAAAACAAATACAATGTTCCTCTTTTCTGGATCTAAATATTATTTGTGTTTTACAGTTTTTTTCCCTCTCTTACATGTTTTTGAGCAAACATGGAAAGTTATTTAATTTTTTTTCGGTAACATAAAAGTTGTTTAGTCTTTTTAAAAAGTCTTGGAATGTAACTACGTATTACCCAAAAAACTGTAGTTGGAAAAACAATCCTAATTTTATGAAACATTGTTTTTGTCTTGGTGTATAGCAGTGCATCTCCTTTAAGCTCAGTAGTATGGTATACATTCGGTGTAGAAAAGAAATATTTAAGATTGTATTCAGTTCTTTGGTATTGAAAGTTAGTACTGAAAAGGACCCTAGAGAACATTAATTCAGAGTGGATGAATTGAATTGTGAAAACGGTGGTGAATCCTCAGATCAGGTAAGGATGAGTCCTCCTGTATCCCCCTCTTCTTCTTCCTTGCTTTTTCAGCATCTGCTCCCACTTCTGTTGAAGTTTTCCCTCTTCCATTCTTCCTAGTGGGTGAGGAGATCTGGGGCCCCCATCCTCCACTTTCCTATTTCCTACTTTAGCTGTTGGGCAATGGCTAGAGAAAGCTTGATATCATAGTATAAAGGGTCAGGCTCCGCTCGGCTCTCTAAGCTTAAGTGATTTTAGCACAAATTTCAGGGGAGAGGAATGAAAAGACTAGTCTACCTTTAGACTCTGCCGCTAACTAGTCATGTTCCAAGCATGTCATTCTAGTGAGATGGAGTTTCAGTTCTGTAAGTAAACAAATTTGTGGCCTATTTTGGTAATTTTCCTTTGAAATACAGTTAATAGATGCCTAACTTTGTTCTTTTATTTATACATTTAACAAATATTTACAAAATACCTACCGCGAGTGCCAGGCATTGTTGAAAGGTTCTGAGGATATAGAAATGAGCGAAAATGATGTGGTCCCTGCCATATGCTCTTCTAATGAGGAGACTTTAAAATAATGGTAAAACAAGGATTCTTCAACCCCATATTCCCATGACATTTTATTTCCTCCCTATGCGTTTTTTTAAAAATATTTTCATATCTTTTATTCCTAATGGTTGATTATGTGTATTTTCTTTTTATTTATTTATTTATTTATTTATTTATTTATCTATTTATGGCTGTGTTGGGTCTTCGTTTCTGTGCAAGGGCTTTCTCTAGTTGTGGCAAGTGGGGGCCACTCTTCATCGCGGTGCGCGGGCCTCTCACTATCGCGGCCTCTCTTGTTGCGGAGCACAGGCTCCAGACGCGCAGGCTCAGTAGTTGTGGCTCACGGGCCTAGTTGCTCCGCGGCATGTGGGATCTTCCCAGACCAGGGCTCGAACCCGTGTCCCCTGCATTAGCAGGCAGATTCTCAACCACTGCTCATATGGGAAGCCCCATATGCGTTTAAATCTTGTATCCTAGCTAGCAGAGTTGCTGACGTCATTTTTTTTTTTTTTTTTGGTAAAAGAAAATGCATTAATATTTATATAAGAATGTACTGTCAGAATATCATTTTTTTTAAAGGAAGAATTCCACTAACTTCTGTATCTGAAGATTAGCACTGGTTTTTCAGTGTTTAAACATTGGGATACCACAGATTCTAACAGCAGCCTTTTGATATTTCTTTTTCTTTGTAGATTTATCATTACACATACTAAATATTATCTATCTTCCAAGTGATCTTTAATAAAAGGAGACTGTTGCCTTTGACACTTGCCCTAGGCATAGAATGAAATTTTAAGCTGAAAGTATTATAGGGTTTTAAATTTCATTATCTTTTAGAAGAATTACCCCATATTGTCTGTCATACTGTTAATAGCATTTAATTCCAAAGATTTCAATTAAAATAAGGTCCCAAACATAGACTTTGGAGGAAGAAAACTGAGCAGGCAAAGTTGGTGTATGGTAATTCATCATAACTAGGCTCCGGATCTTGGATCTGCATACTTACTTCACTGAACCTGACAGTCATTCCTGCGTGGTATTAGGCACATGGATAGACTTTTCTTCTGCATGTAAGTTCCATGGGAGACTTTTGCCTGAATGTAGCTCCTTTTGCGTGCTTAGGAACCAGGGCACAGAGTTCTCCTACCACATTCACTGCAGCGTGGCTTATCAGTTATCAGAAGTTCCACTTAGCATTTGCAAATCTGACAGCTGCTGTGAAGTTTAAAACACTGTGAGAACAGAATTTGGAAAGGAGGAGAAGGACAGGATAGATGTTGAGAAAAGTCTCTATATACTAAGAGAATATATTGCTGGTATCACTCAAGGTGCCCAATAGTTGTTTCCTTCAAAGAGATACACAGGAAATAAGCCTCCATGCCTTATTTCCAAGACAAACTTCTTTCCTCCCTTTCTTCCTTCCACAAGAATTAATTGAACATGTGTTGTGCTGAGGATAAAGAAGCCTCCATCATCTACCCTTACTGCCTATCATTCAGATATACATACATTTTGATCATGGACTCTTTTTTTATTTTTGTATTGTGGTAAAATATACATAACATAAAAGTTATCATTTTAAGTGTACAGTTCAGTGACTTTAAGAACATTCATATTGTGGTGCAGCCAACTCTTCCCAAACTGAAACTTTGTCCCCATTAAACAATAACTTCCCATTCTCCCCTTCTCCAGCTCCTGGCAACCACCATTCTACTTTCTGTCTCTATGAATTTGACTGTTCTAGGTACCTCAAATAAGTGGACTCTTACAATATTTGTCCTTCTGTGTCTGGCTTATTTCATTTTGCATAATGCCTTCAAGTTTCATTCATATTGCAGCATGTCTCAGAATATCCTTCCATGTTAAGCCTGAATAATATTCCATTGTATGTATATATCATGTTTGTTTATCTGTTCATCTGTCAGTGGACATTTGGGTTATTTCTACCTTTTGGCTTATTGTGAATAATGCTGCTGTGAACATTGGTGTACAGGTATTGTTCAAGTCCCTGCTTTCAATTTCTTTGGGTATATACCTCGAAATGAAATTGGTGGATCATATGATAATTCTATATTTAACTTTCTGAGGAACTGCCATACTGTTTTCCACAGTGGTTGCACCATTTTACATTCCCATCAGCAATATATGAGGGTTCTAATTTCTCCACATTCTCACCAACACCTGTTATTTTCTTTCTTTTTTTTTAAATAAGTCATCTTAATGGATATGAAGTAGTATCTCATTGTGGTTTTGATTTACATTTCCCTAATGACTAGTGATGTTGAGCATCTTTTCATGTGCTTATTGACCATTTGTATATCTTCTTTGGAGAAATGTTTATCCAAGTACTTGGCCCATTTTTAAATTGAGTTGTTTGTTTTTTGTTGTTGAGTTGCAGCAGTTTTAAAAAATATATTCTGGCTATTAATCCCTTATCAGATTTGCAAATATTCTTTCCCATTCTATATAGGTTGCCTTTTCACTCTTTTGATATTGTCTTTTTTTTTTTTTTTTTTGGCTGTGCTGCACAGCTTGAGGGATCTTAGCTCCCTGGCCAGGAATTGAACCCTGGGCCCACAGCAGTGAAAGCGCCGAGTCCTAATCACTGGACCACCAGGGAACTCCCTTGATATTGTCTTTTGATGGACAAAAGTTTGTTATTTTGGGGAAGTCCAATTTATCTATTTTTCTTTTGTTCCCTGTGCTCTTGGTGTCATATCCAAGAAATCGTTGCCAAGTAGTCATGTATTTTTATTTATTATATACATGAATTATGTATCAAACAGAAAAAAAAATGAAATTCTTAAAGGATGAGACAACGATGAAATAAGCAATTATATTAAAAAATTTTCAGTGCATATCCCTGTGATTGAATATGCTACATTGTTTTTGAAAAACATGATTTTAACTTCTATAATAATTATTCTATAGTAAGTTCAGTTTCTTTCCATAGTTGGATCTAATGGTGGCCCTAGTGAAAAAGATACCTCACAAAGATATGTATATCCAAATTGGAGATGTTCATGGTTGGTTGTGCCTGCTGGGTCGTGATGCTGGTTTTTCAATCCCATTCACTGATTATGCAAAGATTTTAGTTGAAAATTGCCCACCAGATGTCCATCTTCCCTGATATCAGTCAACTGTTTGTTCAAAGTCATCAAAAGGTCCTGAATTTTTTGTATTTTTGTAAGTGGATATAGTTTCACTGAAATCTCACATGTGGATGATTTAAAAATAGGTTTGAAATATTTATTTTCAACTTCTTAAAAGTGAGCACATAAGAGAGTTGTTACAGACAGCACACATTGTTTTCAGTTGTCTCATCAGGTAATTATGGAAATAATTTCAAACATTTATTTTTCAAAATACTCTCCCCAGAGTATGTTTCTTTCAAGAAGCAGTTATTTTCTCAACTCATTATTGAAATCAAAATTATCAAAACGGCAGCTCTACCTTGAAGGAAGTGATTAAGGGTGTTTATGTCTTTGAAAATATCTTCCAAACAGCATATCCTGACAGCCACTTGTCATCCCAGAGAAAGAGAGCAAATTTGTAGCATGGTGTTTGTATAATAGAGATGTATAATACCTTGATAGTCAACAAGGCTTTTATGTATTTTGCCACAAATAACCCCCCAGAATCCTCTGTGTCATTCAAAAGATTATCATGGTTATTCCCCACATCATTACAAAGTATTGTGAAAGAGTCTACTCTATTTTAAAGGTCTTGTCTTCATAGAAAGTAACTATATTTTTGACATCTCTAGCACTTGATGCACTTCTGGCTTCAACTTCTTTGCTGTAACATCTTGACTATGAATGAAGCAGTGCAGGGTTTCATATGTGGAAATGTCTTTTTGACTTTATTCCAGAATATTTTTATTCCACTTAAAGTAGCTATTCCATTAAGCATATTTTTCCATAAAGCTTGTTTTTATTAAAGAAGTTACTGTTGAGAATACATCTTCTTTGGTACATGTTTTCCTTTAGTTGTCCATAAGAAAATGAATTATTTTTGTATTTCTTTTTTGAACCCGACTAGAAATCTCATACACTGACTTGTTAGGAATATCTTTACTCTTTTCTATATATACAGAAAACCTGCTATAATTTACAATTTAACATTTATCTCTTTACATTTTAAGCAGTGTTTGCTGAGAATCTTTCAGTGATATTTGCTGATAAATGAATGTGTTTTGGATTGTCTCCATATTTGTTTCCTTGTACTTCAAGTATTTTTACCATAATAGGAAGAGTTAGTGTTTATCCAATCATGTGTAGCTTTTTGTCTTTTTAATCTTTCAGTATTAAGGTAAGGAGACTCAAAAGAGGCTTCTAAATAGTCTCATTCATTTTAATGATATTTTGTGAAGTACTGGATTGACTATTGTCCAACTTGATTCATGGCATGGTTGGAAGTTCACAGAGGGAGTGGCTAGGGGAGCACTGTCCAGGCAGAAGAAAGAGCAGTTGCAGATGCTGTGAAAAAGGGGGCAGCTCAGAAACCTGTCAGTTAGTCTGCTTGGTTTACCAAAGGATGAGATCCGGGGACCATCACGTGATGAGACTGGAAATGTCAGCGAGCCGTAGCTGAGGATTTCTTTAGGTAGAGTAAGCAGTGAAATGAGACTTCGCCCAGGTTCTTCACCAAACAGAACCCGAGGCAAGGATTAAATGCTAATGCTGTCCTGGGAAGGGTAATGTCAGGGAGTGTGATAGAGGGAAAGTGAAATGAGTCATGGACGGATGGGAGCTAACACAATGTCTTACGTTATGGAGCTGGCTGTTGCTTCATGAAGAAACAGCCAGTTTCTCAGCCACATGAAACACCCCCAAATAGGCTGTACAGAAAAACTGTGTCTCAGAGCTGTCCGTCAGAGGGTGTATGGAGAGGGAGTTCATCTGCTAGCACCCTCCCTTCTCTTGTCTCCCATCGAAGAGAGTTCACCTGCAGAATGTTAACTCCCTGGACTTCTGGCTTGCATCATCCGGCACCTTCTGGAGAGCCAGGTTCCGTGCCTCATAGTGTGGTGCTTCATCTGAGTCTAGGAATAGGAAGAGGGACCAGAGACTCCAGGTGTCTGCCTTAACAGCAGGACTGCGTGAGCCCACATGGAACTGGTCATTGTGGCAGAACAAATGGCCGATATAGGATGTGCCCTATATAGATGACCTCTTGTGCTCCTCAGATCTGCTTGTGACCTTCCATTGTATGTGGCTCCCTCATACACTACAGGGCTTCCATTGTTGTGAGAACAGGCTGCGCTCACTGCTTCCCCAAGTCAAACAGTCACAGAGCCGCCTTCAAGATGGTGACTAGTTGTGATTTGCAGAAACACTTAAGGCAAGTGGGTTGGTGGAATAAGCTACAATTTCTGTACTGGGGCTGGTCCTGAGGCTCTAATTGACATTTATCATCTCTCTCCTCTATCAGACATTCTGTATTTCCCTACCTGCGGCCAACTGTCAGCTGGTCTAAGTTGCTTTCCTGCTGGAGTGACCCAGAACTTTAAGTGGACTGACCTTTATTTGTCCTGTACTTTTTGGGTCATGGTTGCTGTATTTTCCATTAACCATTATCAGTGGGCATGGCAGTGCTGAGAGAGACCTAGTGAATCCCTTGGGTTTCAGATATTATCCTCTATGACCCCATTTTGTGGAGGGTCAACACCAACTCCTTAATTACATCAATCAGACAGTAAATCATTTCCTTGCCTGTTGAACTATTGGCATGAAAGCCCCAAGTGGTCAGGTAGTCGTTAACTTTAAGTTCAAAGAAACTCATTATTCACACAGGCAGAAATGCTCCTTCCCTGGGAACTAGGACCTCTAATTGTGCAGGACCTTAGATTATAGGGAATAAAAGCACAAATATTTCAAATGGACCCCTGTGTGGTGAGGAGGCTACTTCTACTTCACTTGGTTCTTAGACCCATATATTCTTACTGTTGGAGGCATAATGCTATATATCAGCTATTGATTTGGCTAGTATGTCACTTCCTAGAAGACAGCAACCAAACCCTGCAAGATACTAGACCCATAGCTAAGCCTTCAACAGGCTGCTTATCATTCTGTTGGTCTGGCTGCTTTTAGATGGTGGGATACCTGGTATTATCAGTGAGTCCCCTGGTGACAAGCCCATTTCTGCACCTCCTTTGCTCTAGAAAAGGTCCCGTGTTGGAGTGAACATTGTGTGGAAAACACGTTGAGAGATGAAGTGTTCTGTAAGCGCTTTGGTGGTGATGATGATAAAGGAAAGGCAACCCCACATCCAGAATTTGTATCAGTGTTGGTATGGAGTAATAATTACTCTCTCCTCCAATGTGGAAAAGCTCTGATGTCATTGACTTGCCACTAGGTAGGCTGTAGGATGACACCTCAAAGGATGGTGATGTGTTGAGGGCGCAGCTTCAGTCTCTGTTGCTGGCACACTGACCACTCAAAAGTGGCTATAACCAGATTGGCCATAAGATAGGAAGCCCTTGTTATTAGACCCATGCATGGTCTTCATCCCTGCTACCCTGGTCACCCCTGATCTGGTCATGGGCCTATTGCACAAGCACTGGCTGGACAAGGTCAGTCATCCACATCAGACCATCTTTCAGGGTTACTGACAATTGGGGCTATCATGTGACAACTGTCCATTTCCAGCTACACCAACACAGCATTCTGATACATCTGTGAGCCAGTCCTGTCTTTTCTTCCTCTGAGAGTTGGTCAGTGGAAATCCATGGGTTGAAGGAGAGGCATTGATACGGTAGAAGTAGGTAGCATGGCAGCCTGGACCAGAAGTTACTGGTAATTTACTCATAGTTTTGGACCTGCTCCAGCCCCATCCCAAATGTGCCACTTCCATCATACATTGGGTTGCTGCCACGTCTGTCCAACAGTACTGCTTGGTGGGTCTGAAAATATGCTGTGCTGTACAGAGGCCACACTTCCTTCTCTGCCCCAGTGATTGATCATAGCAGAAATATTAAGACAGATCTATTCCTAGGAGACAGGGGACTCCTCTCACAGGAGATTTAGCTTGAGGACTTCCCAGTGGCCCTGCCAAAATTTCCTTAGAACTGTGCTGCAGTCTAGGACACTTCCATCCACACTTCCATCCTTCTCTCCTTCTGTCAGGATCAGGTCTGCATTGCATGTCTATTCGCATCTTGGCATTTGCTTCTCAGAGGACCTGGACTAACACGTGGTGCTTCCTCTGAGTCTGGAAGTGGTGGAGGGGAGTTAGAAGCTCCAGGCCCTGGGTTCAGGAAGAAGATCTCCACAGGCATGTGCTGAGGGGTTGGAAGTGGCCATGGTTGAGGAGACAGGGAGGCTGAAAGATCTGGGAGGGTGCATAAGTTTATGTCCAGTAGAGAGGGTTTCAACAACAGATTGAAGCTTGCAACTTTAGCAGATCACCCTGGTGGGAGTAAAGTGAATGGGCTGGAAGGGAGCAAATATAAAGACAGGAAGACTGGTTAGGAGGCAGTATTCCAGCCAGGGGATAACGAGTGTGTGAACTACAGCGGTGCCATTGAGAATGGAGAGAGGGGACAGGTAAGACGGAGGGACGTCCACGGGACTCAGTGATATTGAGGCTAGACTTTGGGGAAGAGAGAGGAGACAAAGCTGATCTCTTGGTTACTGTTTAGAGTAACTGAGAGGATAAGAAATACAGAAGGAAACCCTTTTTGTTTTTCTTTTTTCTTTTTTTTTTTTAATAAAGCCTTTCTGGTCACATTGAATATGAGGTGTCTGTGGAACATCTATGTGAGGATGGATGAAGAAGGAGTTTGAACAGCACATAACAGATTTTGGGATTCTCAGCCTTGTGGGGAGGCTGTGGGTGTGAAGAGAAGGGGCCCCATAATGAAGTCTGGGGCTCACCAATGTTTAATGGGAGGATCAATGAAGAGGAGATGGGGGCAGAAGGTGGAAGTGAGATGCAACAGGAGAAGTGGGGTCCTAGAGGCCAAGGGAGTACAGAAACTCCAGAAGAGAGGGAGTTATCAGTGGAGCTGGGTGCACTGGAGACGGCCAACTAGGTGAGGACTAAGACATTGCCACCTTGCTGCTGTTGGTGATTTTACCAAGAGGAATTTCACAGCCGAATCCAGGCAGAAGCCAGGCTAGAACGGGTTTGAGAATGAAAGGGAGGATATGGAAATGCACCACTCTTTCAGAGAGTTGAGTGTGAAGGGAGAGAGTGAGAAACTTGTTGCCAAGTGGGTAGGCAGAATTCAAAGAGGACTTCCTTTGTTTTCTGTTAATTCCTTTTTTGAGATGGGAGACACATGTGTGCAGATTTAGGCTCATGGGAAAGAGCCAGCTGAAAGGGAGAGGTGGAAGTTACAGGAGAGAGAGGGAGTGAGGCAGGGGAAGGCTCAGGTCGCAATAGTTTCTGCCTGTTTTATGAGGGTTTCTGGGTGGAGAGAGAGAGAGAAAAAAGGGATTTCTTCAGAAAGAGCTCCTCGATGTAATAAACTGATAAAATGACGTCAGGTACTAGTCCTCAGCTCCCTCTGGATCCCGCACTCCTACGCAGATAATGGCGATGGCTGACAGATAGATTTTTACAGCCTCCACTGAGCTTTCATGAACTAGTCAGGTTGGATCTGCATAACTCATCCATACAAAACTCCTGCAACAATCTGATCCTGTTGCCATCCCAGTCTCAGTGCAAGCATCTCAAACAATTGAACATTTTATTAGTCGGAGGAAGAGTTTATCCAAGATCTCACTGTACAGAAAGCTTTTGTCTAATCTCCCTCGTGTCACATTTCATTATGACAAACGTGTCTGATTCCAGGTTCTTATTTACATAGCAGGCAGACATATTGTCATTACAGATAATTAGTCTTAAAAGCACCAGGTTTTAAAACACTCAAGTCTTAAGTTTCCCATTCATCCATCAGCATGGTAAGGAAAAATATGCCTCTTCCCCCATGAGGTTCTGTGTCTGATTTTATTTCTGCTCAAGCTTTTTATCCTTCTCTTGCTTGCCAGTGGAGGGGAAGCACGGAGGGGCCCAGACGAGGCTATTGTTCCAGTATTCCCAAACTGCTGACATTTTTTTCTGTGAAGATAACTGAATCACCAAATTTGATGAAAGGTCCCTGAACTATCAGAAAACGGCTTTTCCGTGGAGTCTATGAATATAACTATTAATTTTACAGTCAAAGATCTTGGATTATTTCAGCTCGGCTGTTTCTTCACTGAGAAGCATTTAAAAAATAAATTATTGCATATTGACAAAAAATATAACATGGGGATCTTTTTGTCGAAGAAACACATTGCAATATGAAAATCTAAGTAATATAACTTGTCGAACATTTTCTAAGAGATTTTACTTAACAAATACACACTGGAGGATCTCAGTCATTCTGATTCAGTTGGTCTAGGCTGGGGTCTGAGATCTACATTTCTAACAAGCTCCACGGACCACCCTTTGGGGGACTCTGTTGATTAGTGAGAGAGCTGACTTCTCAACATCAACAACGGAGATGGAGAACAATATTTTCAAAATGCTGAAAAAAAAAAAAGAATTGTCTATCTGGTAATATATATCTAGTTAAAATTGCATTCAAGAATGAGGGCAAAATAAAGACATTTTCAGCAAACGAATTTGGAGTTTATTACCAACTGATCCTCATTAAAGCTTCTAAACAACTTACTTTAGGAAGAAGAAAAGAGAAACTAAAGGTGTGTCTGAGATGCAAGAAGAAATGATGAGCAAAGGTTAACATATGGTTAAATCTAAAATGTTGAGTCTATGACAAAAATATTTAATTTTGCAGGTAAAAAAATTAAGTTCGAAATGGAAATGGGGTAAGAGTATCTGGCAAGCAAGTGGTTTTAGTTAAAACTTTCTAAGATCTTTTATTTGTTAGAGGAAGGTGGAGATATTAACTTTAATTTTAAGTTATATATAAATATGAAGTTAAGGGTTAAATAAAATAAAAATATAGTGAATAACTTTCAACATTTCAGAAGGAAATTAGGTAACTTTAAAAAATGGAATCAAAAGGAAAAAAGGAAGGGAGAGAAAAAGCATCAAAATAGCAGGACAAATAGAAAACACAAAATAGAACAATAGAAATATTTTCAAGGATATTGCAATAAAAACAGATGTAAATGGTCCAAACTGGCCAGTTAAAAGCGAATGTCAAATTAGATTAGAAAATAAATCAGGATTCTCAATAAGGGATCAACTCTGCGGGGCTGGGGAGCAGCGGCCATGCTGGGGAGAGCTGCCCCCACTCCCAGTGGCTATGCAGGAACTTCACCCAAGGGACTTGTCACTGGGGGTCCAAGCTGCCACTTTACACATACAGGGAGGTTCCTCAGGTCTGCACATACTTCCCGCAAGGCTCTGCTTTCATGAAGCAGGACCTGCAGCCCCTAGTCGCCTGGAGTGAGGCAGCTGCCATTCAGACCCACATGTCGCCCTGCCAGGGCTCTGGCTGGAGCCAACCCACAGAAGCTCTGGGCTCACCTCCCTGCCCTCTGTGGCATCAGGAATTGTGTCCTATTCAGTAATTTGTAATTCTCAGACATTAAAATAATGAAGTAATTATTCTGAGAAGTTTCAAGTATATTATTCCAATTGAGTTTGTGCATGTATGGTAAAAAATAGTGGAAAAAAAACAAACTATCCAATGCTTTGGACACAATCCTTCTATTATATTTTACAAAAATCATTTGGAAAGATAGCCATACCTCTGTATGCCACTCAAAGCTATCTGAAAAAAAAACGTTAATATAAATACAACAGTTGACATAGATAGAGTGTTTAAGATTACCAAACAGATTGAACACATGCACAGATGTGCAACCAAACACTCTTTAGAGCCAGCCTACCTGGAGTCCACAAGAGCATCATCAAACCCCCCAACTCTCCCACATATAACCTTTAATAATAGGCTGTTTTGATTATCTTTAGACTTTTTGTAAGTATTAAAGACTTACCTATGCAGATTGATGTCTTTAAATACTTTAGTTTCTTCATTAAACAGAGTTTAGGGAATAGAGGTTGTATTAAAAATTAAACTCCTTCAACTGATAATGAGCAATTAGTGGTTTTGGTTTTCGTTTGTTTGACTCTTGCTAAGCTGTTCTCCAGTCATCTCAAGTAGAACTTAAACTTTTATGAAGGTGACAAGTGAGATAATTAATCAATTTAGTTCGGTATGAATGCTGTGGATTGTCGTTGGAAATGTCAACGTTATTAGTCTAGAAAAAAAAAGAGAGCTTTATTTTCGTCTTGTGGTCCTCTCCTGATAGTTTCCATGAGATTTTGAGATTTTCTTGGAGAGGATGGTTCAGGTGTTTGGGGGTTCTCTCACAGGAGTTGGGTGCCTCTCTCCTGTTGTTAGGGCTGACCTAAAAGCCACGATGGTGTTGAATGTATTTGAGTGCCACGCCATGAGAGTGGATAAAGGCATCCTTGTTTGCGGTTAGTTATATCTTTGGTCCTCTTGTAGAACAGTCTGTCCTGGAGACCTACAGCAGCCCCTTATGACCAGCAGTTCCTTGCCAGCTTAAGGATGTTGAGAGGCAGATGGGTTTTGAAGACACAGCAACCTTAAAACTGGCATAGTGACCTTGCCTGCCTGGGATTCTCCCAGGAAGAGGCCATGGTGGGGAGGAAATGGGCAGAGGGGCTTGGCCAGTTTCTCCTGCTCAACACATCCTTGCTCTTTTTTCCCTCTTTCTCAGCCTCCACTGCAACATGAACTTTTGAATTGCTTTTCATTCCTGTTTATCTTACAGAGCCAAAATAACATAGCTTACATTTCCTTTACCCAAAATCTGAGACTATTTGGAAAGCAGATAAATAGTTTGAGTAGCCTGTGTGGCAATGTGAATAAAATTTAGTGCCTGAGAGATTCCTTTAAATGGAAGTGGAAAATTGTTATTCACTCCTGATCAGTTTTCATTTTCATTTTTTCATTCTCACTTTAATTACTGAGCTTCCTTTCTCTGAAATCAAGTCTCTAAAACAGACCTTAATTATCCATTTTTAACTGCGGGAAGATTTATTATTCAAAGAACAGCTAGCAATCCAGAATAGATGTTATTCTGTTCATATTATAAAGGGTTAGGCAAATATTTCTTCTAATGGAAACATTTTGTACCAAAAGCCTCTAGACGAAAAGGTAGATAGCCGAAGAGATAAAAGATTTAAAGTAAATCTGTAACAGAGGAAGATGACTAAATCTTTTGAAATCTTTAAGGCATGATCCCCCTGGAGTAAATGAATTAAATTAACATAATTAGAGTGAAACAATCTTTGCACTCATACAGCATCTTATTTTTCCAAGATCTCTTTTTGCCTTATATCTTACATAAATAATCCCTCTAAGGTAAGTACTCTTAAGCCTATCTTGTCTTTTAAAGAATCTATCTAAATCTCTTTATGTGTTTCCCTAAAAGGGATTTTCCTTATAAAATTAGCCTTTTTTTTAATCTATAGCCTTAAAATACAGAACTCTATCTACCTTAAGATTTAAAAGGATCATCATTTTCCTTCAGTTCTCTGAAGCCTGGTTTATAAAGTTTGTTTGCCAAAGAAGCTTAGGAAATTATCATTTTTGGAAGCCTTTAAAAGTAGCAGAGCTGGGCTTCCCTGGTGGCGCAGTGGTTGAGAGTCTGCCTGCCAATGCAGGGGACACGGGTTCTAGCCCTGGTCTGGGAGGATCCCACATGCCGCGGAGCAACTAGGCCCGTGAGCCACAATTGCTGAGCCTGCGTGTCTGGAGCCTGTGCTCCGCAACAAGAGAGGCCGCGATAGTGAGAGGCCCGCGCACCGCGATGAAGAGTGGCCCCCCACTTGCCGCAACTAGAGAAAGCCCTCGCACAGAAACGAAGACCCAACGCAGCCAAAATTAAATAATAAATAAATTAAAAAAAAAAAAAAGTAGCAGAGCTCTTTATCTCTTGGTCATGGTTTCAGTGTGCTTCTTCTGGAAGGGAAATGTAAGACATAGACACACAGGTGTCTTTGGAAAAGAGATAATGAAAATTAGTTGTAGAGATGTTGTACCAAGTGTTGGTGGTATCCATAAGTGGAAGCATCCCATAGGCAGACAGAAGTCAGAACCAGAGCTTGGTAGAGAGGTCAAGACTTACATATGGGACTAATCCATACAGGAATCATAGCTAAAATTGTGAAAGTAAAACATCTGTTAAAGAGATGAGAATCCAGGGTATATCTAGGGTGAAGGAGGAAGAGGAGGGAGGAATCCAAGTGAGAGTCTGAAGGGTGTGCTTGAAAACATAGGAGAAAACAGGGGTGTTGTGGTGTCCTGAAAGAAGACGATGGGGAGGAGAGCATTTCAAGAGCTGGGATAGATCATCTATGTCAAATAGAAATTAAAGTAAGGCCTTTGCATTTGGTATCTCAATTTTTTTTTTTTTTTTTTTTTTTTTTGGTTAGATGACCTTGAGGGAACTGGGATAACAGTGGAAAGCATAGGATAAAAAAACAAACAAAAACAAAAACAAACAAACAAAAAAACAGTGGAAAGCGTGAAGGAGGAAGCTGAAAGGGGCTGTGGAGAAACGCCTTAATAACAAAACAGAGGACATACCAGTCAGTATATTGCCCACCGGAACTGTTGGGTGAGAAAGTTTAGAAATACTGATGTTAGCTAGAAGGGAACTAAGGTCAAGTGACTCAGGGTGGGGGCATCTGTGCATAATTGTAGATAGACTGGAAGACCCCAATAAAGAGGGAAAGATGAATATAATATTATAAGGACTCAGAGAAGAGGCTGGAAGGAATGGAATCCTTCTAAGTAAACCTTAGAAATGAGAACCTTAGAAGTGAAGAAACTTCATTTCTTTGTTAGAACCTTAGGAATGAAAGAACTCACAAGTGATGGATTGGCTCTCTCGTTATAGTAGAGGAGGAAATAATTCTAGCAGGAAGATATTTTATTAGGAGGTGGGGAATGGGGATAGGGAAAACAATGAAGAAGAGGTGACATTTGGGTCATGCCTCTTCAGTAACATCATATGTCTAGCTATTTCACAACCAATAATCATCAGTGATTTGCTTATCAGTGAGTAATAATATACTGCTAACTCTTCATTATCAAGACCTTTCTCCACAGCCCTTTCTGACTTCCTTCTTTGACACTCTGTTACATTAATTACCTCAAGATCTGCTGTCATCTATCAGGTAGCCAAAGATCATAGAAAGAGCATTCAAGGAAAGGAAATAGTGTTCACTAAAACAGAGTTGTTAGAATGCAGCAAATAGGTCAATATGGCTGAAGTATAGGATATTGGGTTGGATGAATGGTTAGAAGTGAGCACAGAAAAGTAATCTGAGAGCTCAATTAGGAAGAGAAAGGCCATACTAAAGAGCTTGGATGTGATTCTCAGAGGGGAACTCATGTAGATTTCCCTCCTCTGAGTACAGTGTATCATATTGATTGTGCTAATGGTACCCGACAAGGTAGTGTTCCTCAGGTGCTTGGAATGGGAATTGTGTGGGGGATGGGAGTTTCTCACTGTGGTGGGGGCTAGAGGTGAGGCAAGGACTTCTCAGCAGCTGAGAACCTCTCTCTACCTCAAGGCTAATAGGCTTGTTTTCCAGGGAAACCTTACTCCTTGGAACCACGTGGACCATGAGGTCTATCACATGGTTGCTGTAGCCAAATTCATACCAACAAATAAGCTTAACAAAAGGGTCACTGAGGGCAATGCCAGGCCCTGCATCAAGGTGGAGAAGTGAGTGACTCTGTTAAAGTCACAGGAGAGCGTCTAGTCCTCAGTGTTGCCCAGGATGCTCTTCAGGGGCCCCCTGATACCTGCTCCACCACATTTTTGATGTTGTCGAATTTAGCAGCTTTCTCTAGATGGCAGGTCAGATCCAGAACACACTCTTGGCAGTGCCTTTGGTTGCAAGGATGATGCTCTGGACAGCACCATGACCCTCATACCGTGGTTTGCCAGAGGGGCCACCATCAGTCTCTGGGTAGCGTTGATGGCATGGACTGTGATGGCGAGTCCTCCGCGATGTGAAAGTTTCATGGAAAATCTTGGGCAGGAGAGCCATTGTGGTTGGTGGTTCAGATGGCATTCGTGACGATCCTGAGGGCGCTCTCAGGTTTCTCATGGTTCACTCCCATCGCATGCACATGGGGAATCAGCAGAAGGGGCAAAGATGAAGACTTAACCTTCAAGTAAACCTCAGCCTTCTCAAAGACACAAGGGAACTCCACACCAACATCACCCCATTTGATGCTGGTGGGAATGAGGCCTAAAAGAGATTTTAATTTAGTATGCATGGCACATAACTAACGTGTTCCATGAAGTTACTCACAGTGATGAGGTGACGGATGAGGTGGAGAGTTTGCCTAGAGGAGGAGGTGTAGAGTTGGGCTGAGGCATAGGAGTCCAGAGTTATCACTTGGGAAGCATTCTTGCATAGTTCAAGGGCCTAATAGGAAGCTCAAGTTCACATCAGGATAGTCCTGTGGAAACTCTGAGAGCACCAGCCAGGACCAGGTCACCATTCCAACTCTACAGACATGCAGCCCCTTCTTCTGTCTGGTTCCATTCCTCACCAAACCTGCCCAGCCCCGACCAAAATGTCTGACTTGATACTAACGGGGTCAACTGCCTCCCTCTTTTTTTTTCTTTCTTTTTTTGTAGAGACCTGGGCTGGTTATCTCTGCAAATTCCTTCCATTTAATTCAGTTCCATGCACTAAAAATCCACAAGAGTTTAAGGGAACAGTTGGAAGAACAACTTGCTTGTGCCTTATGCATTTGGAATTGTAGCTATATGCCTTGATCTTTCCTGGTTACTGCTTAGCTGAGAAGGAACAATTCTCAATAGTGACCTGATTATTATTTAGCTAAGTCCAGTGATATTCTTGAGAATTTAAAGGAGCATAAATGATGGAGGTGACAGCCCTCTCTATGGGCTCTCTTACAATATAGAGATCACTTATAATGAAATTCTAACCAGTAGATTATAGTTCCTCCTATAGGGGATGAAGAAATAAAGATTTATGCCTAACCTTTAACATTATCACTTTGAGTTTCCATACTATCCTTCTGTTTTAAGTTTTAAAAACTTAATATGACATTTTCTTAGTTTTGAAATCAGACTCTGATTCTCAAGGAGCTTTGTTTGTTGCAAAAAGATTTATACTTTATATCCTAAATTGGGTGAGAAGTGATGCAGAAAGAAAACATTCCCCCATCTAGTCATTAAAATATTTAATCTTGGGCTTAATCCTTGTAAACAAGTTTCCCAGGACAACACTTAAATGCTACCCGAAGCTTAGATAAAACAAAATATGATTTTGAGTAAGTGTAATACATTAGCAAAATGTCGGTTTGTGATATTTTTAAATGAGATAGGAAATGCATGATGGCTGATAAATTGCCTCTCATTAAAAGAAAACAATAGAACTAAGTTTTTTCTAAGTATTTATTTCTGAATTTGTATACGTTTGATATACTTGTCAACTTAAAAAAAATGCACAATGTAAAAGCTGTGAGTAGAGTTTATTCAGTGTCTTACTGAGGACTATAGCCCAGGAGATAGCCTCTCAGATAGCTCTGAGAAATTGTTCCAAGAGGTAAGAGGGGAGGTCAGTATATACGTGAGTTTGGCAAAGAGGGTGCAAGCAACTAAGCACACATCCCAGTAGAAGTTTGTTGCTAGTCATGAAGAACCGACACCTTAGTTAATGGTTTTAGGGCTTTTCTAAGTATGGGAAGATGCATGAGTTTGGGTTCATAAAACTTTCTCCTGAAAATATCACACTGTCTAAAGGCCTGTTCTGTCAGTTTTCCCAGACCACAGAGTGTCTCATTCCGG